>NC_057805.1:503778749-503929176 GCF_018294505.1 Triticum aestivum
CCGACGCGCGCCGCCCCGGCCCGTCCCCGTCGTCGCCGTCGCCCTGCCCTGCCCCGCCCTTCGCCGCCGACGCCTCTGCCCCTGCCCCGACCACGCCGCCGTCGCCTCTGCCCCTGCCCCGACATGCCGCCGTCGCCTTGGTCAGGGCCGGCACTGCCCCCTAATTCCTCCATTTTTTTCTGCACATTTATATGCTTAATTATATGTATATGTATGAGTATATGTATGTGTGTATATCTGTTTCTATGTCCTTTTTTTATATTATTTTTTGCATTTTCTCTGTGTATATGTATGTATATATGTTCTCTGTGTATATATATGTTCATGTATATATGCAAAAGATAGATTTTTAGAAAAGTTAGGATTTTTTTCTGTTCATAGATTTTTTTGGTGATATTAATTATTGTAGAATATGCAAATGTTTGTATATTCATATGAACAATGCCTTAGGCAAAACCTTTACTTTTTTTCGAAATTTTCTATTTGACTTTTTTTATGAATGAGAGGAAAAGGAAAATAAGAAGAGGAAGAAAGGAGAAGAAGAGGAGAAATAAATAAGAAGAGGAAAAAAGAAGAAAAAGAAGAGGAGAAGAAGAAAGGAATAGAAGAGAAGAAGAAAAAATAGTCTATTTTTTCTTCTTCTCTTCTATTCCTTTCTTCTTCTCCTCTTTTTTTTTCTTCTTTTTTTTCTTCGATCGTCTCCTCTATTCCTTTTCTTCTTCTCCTCTTTTTGTTTCTTCTTCGTTTTCTTATGTTTTATCGGGTCTGTCGTCGTCGATATACCCCTCTCCCGATAACTTCAACACGAGGGGGGGTCGATATACCCCCTCCCCGATAATATTATTTTCCCATGTACGTTCATTGTCGTTGTCGATATAACCCCCTTCCGATAACTTCAACACGTGGGGGGGTCGATATACCCCCTCCCCGATAACATTATTTTCCCATGTATGTATGTCGTCGTTGTCGATATATATATAACTCCTTCCCAGATAACTTCGACATGATGGACGGTCGATATTTATACCCCCTCTCGACCGTGATAACTTATACCACGGGAGCACCCCCCGGCCCTCTCGCTCGACCAGAACTCTCGATCACACCCAAACCGTAGAAAAAACGATGTCGGTCTCCTACCCCCTCCCGCCGCGCCCCTACCCTTGAAGCGTTGTTGAGGCCACCCCAAACCCGGAATAAGTTAGGTCTACGTTTGCACTAACCACCTGCTGTCATGTTTGTGTAATAATTGCCATGTTGTAATATTTGCAGAAACAATGGAGCACGGACGAGATGAGCAAGCAGAAGAGGTGTTGGGGGACATAATCTTAGCCGGAGGTGATATCTTGTCGTATCTTAACGACAATGATGGTCTGGAAGAACAGGGTGAAGAAGCAGGCTACGGTGATCGAAGAGTGGAGGAGGAAAGACATGATTATGATGGCTCCGGTGACCCAATGCTGGTGCAAGAAGGAGCCCGTGGTGACGGCTCCGGTGACCGAACAGTCCGGCCAGGTAAATATATTAGTTAAGCCTGTGCTGACTAGCTAATTGATGCATTCATTGTTTTGGTATGTACACATATTAATTAACACTCGTCTTTCTTCTTTTTTCTAGCCCTCCGGATCGAGCACAACTGCGGTAAAGAGACGAGGCCCGAAGAGAAAGTTGCGCTCGGATGAAAGGTTTGAGATCACAGCAATCGCGCGCGACGGCCAACCGATTGAACCTCTCCGGACAAAGGATGCTTTTGCTGCTCAGTGCGGGGTTCTAGTTAGGGACAAGATCCCGATCAGCATCCACCAATGGTATAAGCCTAAGAAGGAAGACCCTGAGGTGTCTTATGTCAATGATATGCAGAAAGATGATCTTTGGACTGAGCTGAAGGCAAATTTCACCCTACCGCCAGAGGAGGATCCGGAGAAGCCAGTTATAGAGCAATTAATCAAGTCTCATGCTCTTAAGAAGATGGCAGACCTATTCAGGAGGTGGAAGAATGAGCTGAAAACGTTTGTCGACAAAGAAGAGACACCAGAATTCATCGGCCGGTATGAGAAGATCAGATATCACTGGCCCGCATTTGTGGCCCACAAGACATCGGAAAAGAGTAAGAAGATGTCAGCGACAAACAAGAAGATGCTGCGAAGAAGAAGCTTCACCATCACACGGGGTCAGGTGGCTACCTCAAAGCCCGGCCTAAGTGGGCCAAGGCTGAGAATGATCTGCTTGAAAAAGGGATCGAACCACAGACAATGAACTGGACAGACCGTTGCCGGAATTGGTTCTTCGGGGCTGGCGGAACCTTGGACCCTGTATCAGGGAGGTGCGTTTGGACGAACGAGCTTTTGAGAATACCAGTCAAGAAGATTCAGCAATATATCGATGCAGCGCAGGAAGGGACGTTCGTTCCAGACAGAGAGAACGACGAGCTCACAATGGCCCTCGGGAATCCTGAGCACCCTGGACGGACACGAGGCACGCCAGGCTCCGTTCCGTGGAAGGCTAGTTTTCCGGACGCAGGCGGTTACAAAAGCCAGGAGAGGAGGAAAACAATGGAGCAGACCCAAATTCAGAAGCTGCACGAAAGGGTTCAAGCGCTAGAGGAACGAGACAGCAATCGACATGCCGAAACTACCCCCGAAGCTACCCCGCCATCTCAGCGGAGAAGCAGCGTGGCTTCCACCGAGCTGCTTCAGCTGGAGCATGTCTTGACGGCTCCTGCTGGCTACCCCGTGGATGCTATCACGGAGTCTCAACATTGCCACCTTATGGCGCAATGGCAGAACTTCAAAGTCAAGGCGGCTGTTGGCTCTGTTTTACCTCCTGAACCCGGCGCAACCTACCATTGCCGGCCGATTCCAGAAGGATATGCTAGGGTGATGGTGGATGAAATAACGGAGGGATTTGAGGACCTCCAGCTTGACCACCCTACCGGTGAAGGGGAGACTTGGCTGGGTTTAGCTCTGAAGACTCCGTGCCTATGGCGGAAGGAGCTCATCAACCTTCCGAACTGGACGGCTCCGGCGAGTAAGGGCAGTCCGCCTCCTCCTCCGCCTCCTCCTCCGGCGAGTGATCAGGGCACTCAGCCTCCTTCTCCGGCGCGTGGCGGCACTCCGCCTCCTCCTCCAGCGAGTGATCAGGGCACTGAGCCTCCTTCTCCGGCGCGTGGCGGCACTCCGCCTCCTTCTCCGCCTGCGCCGGCGCACCAGAGCAGCCAGCCTCCTCCGGCGCGTCGTAGTCCTTCTCCTCTGCCTCGTAAGCAAGGAAAGAAGATAGCCGCAGCCGCTCCGTCTGCTCTGCCGGCGTCTAGCAGTACAGCTGCCAGAGGCGGGAGGCAATACAGATTCGGTCCTTCTCTGAAGACTCCAGAGAAGTTACCATACGAGAGGACCGAGGAGGAAACCAGGAAGATCGTGCGAGCCGAAGTGACAAACTTCTTTGAAGGGGTGAAAGCAAAGAAACATCCACCTCCGGAGGAGAAGGTAGATCCGGTGAAAGCAAAGCGCACTCTGGCTGCCCTGACAAAACCACCAAAGTCTCCGCCGAGAGGCAACTATGAGCGCATTCTTGCAAAGACATATGCCGAAGCGGAGCGGTCGGGAAGTACTGTCAGTGATCAAAGGTTAAAAGAACGACGAGCTGGGAAAAAAATTGCCCAGCTCAGCGAACAAGTGAACCAATCGTGCCCCCCGCTCAAGGTGTCAAAAGACATCGTCGCTAATGATCCGAGGATGGTGCCCGGTTATAGCAATCTTGGAGATTACCTGCCCGACGATGTACATTATGAAATCATGGAGGTGGACGAACACAAATACCATTACGGGAAGCCTCTCGTCAAAGATGAAAGATCTCTAACAACGATGATGCGAAGATTACATGATTGGTACATGAAAACCTGCAAAGAGTCTAATGGGACGAGTACTTTGACGCTGAGAGTTAAACCGGAGCATGACCTCGTTGGAATTGAACTGCTGAATGTTCCATTTGAGGATTTCTTCCAGTTTTACAATCAAAAGGCCCTCGATAAAACAACGATCACTTGCTACTGTCTGTAAGTAGTACTACTTCTGTCATTAAGTCTCTCTATATAGGTCAACTCTTTCATTGCATGTATTTATAAGTATCCTCACTATATTATGCAGATTGAAGATCGCCGAATTGAAGAAAAGACAAATCGGTGATATTGGGTTCATTAACACAAATCTCATAGATGCATATCGGTTGAAAAACATCCCAAAGAAGCCGAGGCCAACTTGCTACAATCGTTGGTATTAAATCAAAACAAAGATATAATACTCTTTCGTTACAACTTCAAGTGAGTGTTACTGTCTTGTGCATATTCGGTTTCCCTTATTAGTCCAGGTTATGGTAATGTAATTGATGACTTATGCATGCATGCGCAGCTTCCACTATATTCTCCTAGAGATTAAGCTTGAGCAGGGAGTAGTAACCGTCTTAGACTCGAGACGAAAAGATCCCCAGGACTATGCGAACATGACTCAAATGCTCGAGAAGTAAGTTAAATCGATCATTACCCACCATATCAGCAACTTTGTTCATTTCCTGATACCAAATAATTGTTTTCTTTGTCTGGCAGGGTTTGGAGAAAATTCACCACAAAAGCTCCGGGACTGCCGAAGAAGCTGTAATTTAAACACCCGAAAGTAAGTACTATAGTAGCATGTTCCGCGCATCTCCTAGTGATTCAAGCGGTAGTTTCATCAATACCATTTAGCATGCTTGCTTATCAGTTTGATTGACCTCTATTTCTTGTAAAGTGGTTGTGGCAGGAACCCGGGAATAATTACTGTGGATACTACGTTTGCGAGTCCATCCGCTACACGACCTGTGAGCGGGGCTACACTGAAGAACAATATGAAGTGCGTAAGCAATAATATTCACAATTTTATTTTATTACCATCATTTGTGTTGAGTTTCATTTATTCATATATATATATATATATATATATATATATATATATATATATATATATATATATATATATATATATGTATTGACCCCCTTCTTCAAATTAGATGTTTCGGAAGCGGGATGAACTCCTAGCACCAGATCGTATGCGAGGAATTCAAGAGGAATTGGCGGCATTCTTCCTTGACCACGTGATCGCTGAAAACGGAGAATACTATGTGGACCCTGTGTTCTTACAATTTAATTAGAAGATTGTATTGTAAGAGATAATTATTGTATATATGTAGCCGGTAGTGTCGGATAGATATACGAGAACTTGTTGTTCGACCAATCTCTCGGAGAAGGAGAGGTGGTCGATATCACTTCTCTCTGTATGCATATGTTCATGACGATCTTCTGTTTCCTGCATTTGATTACTAGCTAGCGTGTCTAGTCCTCTCCATACGTATATAGTACGTAGCGTCGACCAAGCACGGAGATAAGAGAGGACACTTCTCTCTATTAATTAGCTAGCTAACACAATATATGAAACACCTAAATTAACCCCCCAAACCCCCCCCTTTCAAACAAAAAAACAAAAACCCCAGCCCCTGAAATGCTCATGCGTGGATGCCTATTGGTCCCGGTTGGTGACACCAACCGGGACAAAAGGCCCTGCCTATTGGTCCCGGTTGGTGACACCAACCGGGACAAAAGGCCCTGCCTATTAGTCCCGGTTGTTGGCACCAACCGGGACCAAAGGCCCCCCCTGCCTGGGCTGGCAGCAGCGGCCACGTGGAGGACCTTCTGTCCCGGTTCGTGTAAGAACCGGGACTAAAGGGTTAGGGTTTTAGTAACGACCCTTTAGTCCCGGTTCAAAAACCGGGACAAAAGGCCCTTACAAACCGGGGTAAAAGCCCCTTTTCCTACTAGTGGATGGACCCAAGCTTCCCAACGGTTTCCGGCTAGCGTTCTCCTGAAGTGAATATTGAGAGACATGGACTGTAGTACTGTCGCAATGGATGCGTCTCTCCTTGAACTATGCTACAGAGAATAGGATATTGAAGCGCGAGGGGTGCGTCCCCTAGCCATGTATCCTCCCAGAAACTCGTAGAGGTACCGTTACGGACAATAAACTTTGTCCTATTAAAAAAAGCTGATTTAACTCTCATCAGTCCTTTTCAGAAAGGCGAATCTGTCGGCCTCACTGTCACCTGTGACAAAGTTTTGGAATGAAGGTACTTATTACGCAGAATTTGTGCCCATGTGGCCTCCGTCTCTACAGATAGCTTATACAGCCATTTGCTAAGGAGACATATGTTCTTCACCTCAAGATTTTTGATACCTAGACCCCCTTGGTCTTTCGGTCGACAAATAATATCCCATTTAGCGAGTCTGTATTTTCTCTTCAAATCATCACTCTGCCAGAAGAAGCGGGATCGATAGAAATCTAGTCTTTTCCGAACTCCAACTGGTACCTCAAAAAAGACAATAGAAATATGGGCATACTCGTGAGAACTGAATTAATGAGGATTAATCGCCCCCGCATGACATCAGCTTGCCCTTCCAGCAATGAAGTGTAAGTCACGATCAACCGTACCTAAAAAAAATTGCTCTAGTTATTATTATTTTACTGGTATTTCTCTGGTTATTGATACTGTGACTTGTCATGTGACTGCGCCATGGATTTTATATCTCTTAAAAAAAAAGTGTTAAATACATTTTCAGAAGGAAGTTCAGTTTAGTCCTTGTTCTGCTCTCTTGCTTCAACCTGGATAGGCTAACAGCAAGCCACACAATTACAACGGTCAGCATGCATAATCATAAATAGGAACTAGATATAATGAGACATATATACAAAGATAACTTGCATAATAAGTAATTAGACAGCCACAATGCATTCATATCGAAGTTCATGATTTAGGATTTTTCTTGAGATTCTCAAGAAAAATATTATGCGTGAGCCAAACCTTAGCTCGACCGCTGTGTCATTTTATGGTACATATTTCCGCTACGTAGGCAGTGTGCCAAGTGCCAACTACCAAATATTAACATCGGTCGGGCAAAATTTCGTTCTCTTGGACAAAAAAGATGCACCAACACATCCAAAAAGCCGGTCGGGCCACGACGATTCCTAGGATCACCTCAGGACCAAACTGATCTTCTTCACCTGGAAAGGCTTCCACTTCTGCTGGCTTGCACATCTTTGGATCTCTTAAACAAAATTGTATGACTCTGCAGGTACAATCTGATGTGGTGGTTTAAACTTCTGCATTTTGTTTCCTTTTGATGTGTCTACCTGCATGGTGTGTGCTGGGGGTGTTAGGTTGCTGCTCTAGCCCTGCGTGGCGTTCCTGGTGCCCAATTCTTGCATCATTAGTCTGTAATCACTTTACTTTTGTTCTGCTGTTATGAATGTGGTTTATCCACGATGTATGAGTAGGCCCCTTGGGCTAAAGGTCAAGGCATAGTATCGCAGCCCCATATACATGTGGTATGGGATAATTGGTCTAATTTAATGTTAATGTTATTTCTACGTGTTGCAAATGGTTTTGTCTCTTGTCTCTACCTCGATCCTAGAGCTTGCACCCGAGATACCGAAGACTGAACAATTAGAGGTTAAGAGCAGAGAGGAGTGAAAGTCTATGTTGAATGTTGGTGACAGTAATATAAGATTAGTACGGTAATAGCGGGAAGCGAGTCTCTGGGGCTACATATGGTGTAGTCATTAGATGCCCAAATGTGTTGATCTGGATTACTCCTTAATAACTGAGGTAACCCCGCGAGTCGGAAGAGCTTCGGTTGGACAATAGAACCTCGATGTGGTGGTAATCAGTCGTGGAGTTATTTGGACGCATCTCCCACAACAACATGTTGACAAGATATATGTACCAGAACCATGTTGACTATCTAGATAAGATCCCGAGCGCAGGTATACGGATGCAGGTAAAACCTTTAGCCCTGGCCTATTTATTTTATTATTGTCTTCAATCACCTCCGCGAAATTGATCCGGGAAACTGGAAATACTTGAGATAACGAGTTTTTGCAGTGGTCTCCTTACTAAAGCACAACTTCCCGTGGGTTTGATAACCTAGGGTCTCTAGGGAGAAAGATAATATCTACATCCGAATCAAATGAAGGCAATCACAACCATTCAAAGATAACCCATCTACACAAAATGTGAATTCTATGTCGTATATATGAATCTATGAGCCGCTAGACGAAATGTGCAAGAAAAAACTTGGGGTACCTCCGGGCAAGTCGTAGAACACCTTGAGGTCGCATGGTTAAAGTGGTGGTGGAGCCAGACGGCGAGAAGCAGGCCGGGGCTGCGGCGAAACGTGGGAGGTCTGGGAACAACTCACAGAGGCGACTGGAAACAAATCGCGGTGGTCCAGGTGGCAGAGGTGGCACCAAACAGCGACGGCGGGGATATGGGGGGTGGCGGCACGGGGCGCCCGTCCTATTTGTGACACCAATATTTGGGTGGATGGAGGGTGCACTTTATTGTCACGCTCAGTCGTCAAATATGAAGGCTTGCGGGCTTGACTTAGAGTGGCCTCCAAAAATAACGCCGATCGAGCGCAGAATGTTGATGATTGCTTTTTTAGTGAAAACCTTCATACTTATGGCTATTATATGCCGATCGGCCCTATACGACGACCCTTGCTAGAGTTGCTCTTAGAATCGTTGAAGACAGCTTCCCATCTCATGCAAGGGCAAAGCGTAAAGCTAGCTGGGTTCACTTCACATGGCTCTGCTCCACCATAGCCAAAACTGGCAGAAGATGGGGATTTCTTGGCAACGGCCGGTTACTCATACAAGGAAACTTGGGCAGTGATTTGTACTACTATTAATTAATTGGGATGAAATTTCGTGGTACCCACAGTCCCACACACAGGATGGTGTTGGTGTAGCGCAACTTCCACGGAGGAGAGGACGGCTCTCGCTGGTTTGCCCCGTCTCATCTCACACAAGCCAAGTGCACATATATAACAAGTGCAACAGACCCCAGCACCTTTCCCATCCCGCACGAGCCAAGTGCAACAGACTCCTCTCCATCGACCGGTTTCTCCACCTCACACCTCTCCGCGGAGCAGAGCCCAGGCAGAGAGAAGCACGGGATGAAGCGCATAGTGGGGAGCCCAGGGACATGGAGCGGCATGGCGCTGCGCCTGTCGCAGTGCTTCTTCGCCGCCGCATCTTCCCTTGCCATGTGCTCCGCTTTCGGCTTCTCCAACTACAGCGCCTACTTGTAATTTCATTCTCCCACAGATGCTTCCTCTGTTCTTTCTTCCCCCATTGTGTGTTTTCTTGCAAATTCGTGAGCAAATCACTCAAGTAGCAAGCATATAACTATGTTTCATCTTGGGTCTTTCAAGGTTTGGTTAAGCTGCATGAGTTTTTCTCTTTCTTTCAAGAGTAAATTTTGAGGAAGTTTCATGCACAAAAGGCTAGATGGAGTCCGTGTTGAATGCTATTATATTTTCCTTCAGCGTCATGACATGCAAATCTCTGCCCAACTTATTGGGGAACACATGGATTGACTTCCATCATGCATACACAAGTATCTACCTACGTGCATTTAACTTGGCACATAAGAAATACGACAGAATCAGGAGGCCTCGTTTGTTTAACTTCGAAACATATCAACATTACTATCTTCAATGTCCTCAAAATTAGTGACTGGTATTTGTCCAGTGGGTCACCCACCTAGTAGTGAATATATGGCCTCACCGGAACAAAGCAAATGGCACTTCATTAGGTGATTTCCTAATTCAGGTTCTAAGAGTGTTTATGTAGTAGTAGATTTCGTTCCATTACAAAGTGTATGCCCGTTTGCAGCACTACAAACTCGACACCGTACATATTTATATTTAGTCGTCGATAATCTGGGGAGTTTACATGAACTTAAGTGTTCTTTTCCCTAACAAGAGTATCCTCTATTAATGTTTCCAGTGAATGACTAGATACAGTGTTTGTCTAATATGTGCGCTGCAGCATTTTAGTTTTCCAGTGAATCCTGATTGTTAGTGTCAAATCTCTTGTTGCCGTCCAATATTCAAGTTCAATATTCCCAAAGTTATATGTCACGCAACCAGGCATGTGCACTTATTGAGGACTTACACAGCTCAGGAAACATGCAGGTTAGGCCATCCTACCAATTGACCTGTCCCTAGAATCTTTCCGAGTTAACATTCACTTGGCACGATCTAGTCAGGGACCAGTCTCTATCATCCGAAACTCACATGTTTTTCATTCAATACCTACTCCCATGATTAAAAAAAATTGTGCATGTTAGGTTCTATGTGTCAGTATGTGACATCTCTTGACTGTTGTACGTGTGCCGGTGTGCGCCAATGATGTGTCTTTTTCATATCATTTGAGACTATGAACTGCCTAATGTCTTAGATGTCTTGATTACTCTCAGAATTGCTTGGGCAGGAGCTCAAGTGTATTTTGTTGACATCAACTAACGAGTATATTTTGGTCTCTCCTTGTTTCAGCTACATGAATCTAGTGTTGATCGTGCAGCTTTTGTGGAGTTTGTACTTGGCTTGTCAGGATATATTTTCTATGAGGAATAACAGGGATCTTCATGCCCCGGATATTCTATTGTTCTTTGTTATCATTGATTGGGTAAGTCGTGCACTTTGTCACCTCTATTTTCCATGTAGCTACGCCTGAATTATCTGAAGGCATGCACTGAAACAACTGAACCCAGTTTCTTTTATCAATATTAATTAGTTCTTACGAAAAATGAAATTCAGAAAAACTGCAACTCATGCTTCTCTATTGGCCAAGCCCTTGTTTTGCCTCCCTTTATGAGAATATAAGACAGCCTTAAATAGACTTCATGTAACGAGTGCTCGGTCGAACTTTGGTGACGAATAATTGTCCATACGAGCAAGAAATTTGAACAACTTATATGCTTTTCACAACTTTTTGTTTGACTAACGGTATGTGAATGATCACATCACTTTGTGAATGCATTGCAGGCAATGGCGATTCTCATGTTCTCGGGATTCTGTGCCTCTGCCAGCGTGACGATTTTCTTCATCAAGGATATGAACTTCTGCGCGGAATACTCGCGGCTGGACTGCAGTCAGTTCACACTTTCAGTCACTCTGGCGTTCATTACATGGTTGTTGCAAGCTGCGTCTTCTTTCTCTGGGTTCTGGCTACTGATTTCCTTCTTCTAGTGATCTCTCTCACGCGCGAGCTCATAAGCACCGTCATGTTGTGCTAACTGTCGGTCAGGAGGGTAAATCAGTTGCAATGTGCTCGGGCATGCAGCATTCGTCACTTGTTAGTACATAGATTGTCTGTTTGATAGCTCATATTTAGTTCAGGTGAGGTGGAACAGTTACTATTTAGTCGCGATCGACCGTACCTGAAAAATTGCTCTGGTTACTGATCCTGTGACTTGTGATGGGACTGTGCCATGGATTTTATATCTCTTCAAGAAAACAATGTGTTAAATCATTTTCAGAACGAACCTCAGTTTAGTCATTGCCCTGCTCTGTTGTTTCAACCTGGCCACGCCAACAGCAAGCCACACATAACAAGACAGCAGTAATGCATTCATATCTAAGTTCATGATTCAGTTTTTTTTTCTTGAGATTCTCAAGAAAAATATTATGCGTGAGCCGAACCTTGGCTCAACTGCTGTGTCATCTTACGGCACATATTTCCGCAACGTGGACAATGTGCCAACTACCAAATATTAACATCGGCCAGGCAAAAATTCATTCTCGTGGACAAAAATGATGCGCCCACACATCCAGAAACATCGGTCGGGCCACGACGATTCCTAGGATCACCTCAGAAGCAAGCTGATCTTCTTCAATCTTCACCTGGAAAGGCATCCACTCCTGCCGGCTTGCACATCTTCGGATCTCCAAGAAAAAAGTGTATGAATCTGTAGTTACTATCTGATGCAGTGGTTTAAACCTCTGTTTTTTTTTCCTTTTGCTGTGTCTACCTGCATGATTTGTGCAGTAGTACTGGGAGTGTTAGGTTGCTGCTCTAGCCCTGTGCGGCGTTCATGGTGGCAGTTCTTTGCATCCATAGTCTGTAATCACTTTATTTTGTTCTGCTGTTATGTCTGAAAAATGGCGGTTTCTTTAACATAAAGAGGAGGCTCATTGTTTCAGAAACAGAACACATCCAGACACACAGCGTCAATAAAAGCTGGGAGATTGGATCCTAAAGAAAAACGGTATCTTCGTAAGAAAATGCTCGGAGAAATGAAAATCTGTCCTGACATTTCCCATCATGAAAATCAGATCTGCTCAATTCATGCAATGGAGACTTATGGACTCAATTGTTGCGACTCTAACTGAAACATAACAGAAACCATGGTACGATGCACACATTAGGAAATAGCTGTTGGGAGTTCCTTTGTAAGAATCAACTCCAAACAAAATAAGCTGAGCAATATCTATGAGCATATCATTAACACATAAAAGTCGGAAGTTTGCTAAACTAAAGTAATAAATACAAGCATTCAGGAACACATATAATGCATTCAAGAACATCGTAATGATTTAGCCCAAGGACCAGTTACTATTACACATCACTGGCATAGACGAGGACATTGTAGGTGTGGAAAACCATCGTCTTACAACTCTGCTAGCTAGCTATACTAACTCTAAATGTGGCAGCACCAGTGCCATGCTTGATTTACTATGGGAAAAAGGCGGAAGTATGTACAGATACATGCTACTCACATGGACAACCAAATGCATTCCCATTTGGATCAACGATCATCCGCGCCTTGCGTTGTAGCAATGGAAGCAGAGTAATCCTTCTTCATGTTCTTCAACCTCACGACCACGTCACTCATGCTCATCCTCTGGTCAGGAGAATCACTTGAACACTCCAGACCTAACTCAAATGTCGACACGAGAAAGTCGATGTTCCAGGCTGTGGAGGATGATGCCAATTCACTAGTATTCCTTTGGTGATGAAAGCCACATGGTCCATACCTAGTTATCTCTTCACCTTGCAGCAGCTTCTCGTCAACAACATTGACAAGTCTCGCCGGAAATGCTTGTGAAACCCACTGCCTAAGACTGGATTCTCCGATGAAGTTCGGATTTGTGGGCCTCTTCCCGGTGAAGACTTCGAGAAACCATGGAGTTGTCATCGCCTATAAGTAACTTTGCAATGCCAAAGTCGGCGACATGCACTGTCATGTCCTCATCGAAGAGCACATTGCTAGGCTTCAGGTCACAGTGTAGAACAACTTCACAGTGATGGTGGTGCAGGTATTCCATCGCCTCCGACACACCAAGCATAATGTCTAATCTCTTGATGAACCCTAGTGGCTCCTTATTTCCAGTGTGCAGGTGTGCCTCCAAGCTACCATTGGGCATGTACTGAAGCAGCAATGCTCTGAAATCCAAGTTGGAACAAGTATTCAATATCCGTATCAAGTTGCGATGCCGAGCCATTCGCAGCACTTGACATTCAGCATCAAAGCTCCTCACGGCCTGCTCAACTTGCATGTTGAGCACTTTTATTGCAACCACTGAACCATCATCTAGTTGGCCCTTGTAAACTTTGCCAAAACTTCCAGCTCCAAGTATCTTGTCGTCATTGAAATTATCAGTGGCTCGAGCAATATCATGGTAGGATACTAACCTATGGTTGATCACGTCAGCTATGTCAATAGAAGTCGTAACATCTGGTTGCTTCCTATTTTTCTTTCTGTTCATCAGGTATAGGATAATTGCTATAGCCCCCAGTGTTATCATGAGAACTGGAAGCAAAAATCTTAGCGAGTGTTTGTTGGATGGGTGTGAATCAACTAGGCATGGCAAAAATCCTAGACGTGGGGCACCACACAACCCAGCATTTCCCATCAAAGATTGAGAGCTGATGTTTTTTGGGAAAATACCTCCATCCGGTATCTCCCCTTGGAACTTATTAAAACAAAGGTTCAAGCTAGTCAGAGAAGTAAAGTTGGCCAAATACTTTGGAATAGTGCCAGAAAGGTTATTACAGGATAGGCTCAATACTTTTAGGTTGAGTAACCCTTTGAAAGAGGCTGGGATCGAACCTTGCAACATGTTGTGTGATAGATCAAGGTAGCTTAGCAGTCCGCGTTGTGCAAATGAAGTCGGGAGGTTACCAACCAAGTTGTTGGAAGATATATCTAGTATGTCCATTGCTTCCATGGAACTGAAATCAGTGGGCAATGAGCCAGCAAGGAAGTTGTGAGACAGATTTAATTCCCGAAGGTGAATAAGATGGAATAAGCTTTCAGGTATAGTTGACGACAGCTGGTTATTTGCAAGCGTGATACGCTCTAGCATACTTAGGTTACCAACACCACTTGGTATGACACCAGAAAAATGATTGTTTCGCAGGCCTAATTCGTGCAATCTTGTTAGGGCGCCAATATGAGTTGGGATTGGGCCAAAAATGTTATTCCCACTTAGGTCTAGTTCCTCAAGATTCTCTAATAATGTAACAGAATCCAGATTCGTGGAACTCAATTGGTTGCCAGCAAAGGATAATATACTAAGTCTACTAAGATTTGATATTGTTGCTGGGATTATGCCAGTTAAATAGTTGTCATTTGCGAAAAAGTAATATAATGCTGCAGAGAGGTTTCCAATGTAAGTAGGAATGCTCCCGGTGAAAGAACACATTCCTATGTCGATGTACTGGAGTTGTCTACAGTTGGAGAGAGTGGACAAGAAATCAACTGTCCCATTGAGCAGATTGCTTCCAATATCCAGAAAATTAAGGGTTCTGAGGTTCCCAATTGTTACCGGGACTAATCCAGTTAAACAGTTCGACTCTAGTGCCAGCAAAGACAGTTGAGATAGGTTACCAACAAAAGCAGGAAATGAACCTGTTAAGTCATTATATGACAGATGTAAATGCGTGAGGTGACTTATTTCCCCTAATTCATCTGGGATCCTTCCACTTAGATTGCAATATGAGAGATCAAGCACATTTAGCAGAGTGAGATTACTAAGCTCACCCGGAATTGAACCAACAAGGCCATTTCCACCTAAACTAATCCAAGTGAGTTGTGACAGTTTAGCAAACCATGCTGGGACAAAGTCCACAAAAGAGTTTACTGACAGGGAAACTACTTCAAGATATCTACATGATGCGAGTCCTAATGGAATACGGCCTCGAAAGCTGTTGCTACCCATACCGAACTTGAGCAACATGGGCAGATTAAAGCTTTTGTTGCTAGGGATGGGTCCTGTTAAGTAGCTATTACTGGCGAGGATCAGAAGTTCTAGTCTAGACATGTTGAATATGGTTGGAGGTACTGGACCGGATAGCTGATTCCGTTGCAACAAAAGGGTTTCAAGCATGGCACAGGAGGCAATACCGGGTGGTATCGGCCCTGAAAGACTGTTGTTTCCCAAATTCAGATCAATTAACTGAGGTGTGTTGTTGAATAACTGCTGTGGTATCAGACCACTTAACTGGTTTGTCCCGAGATCAATATTCCTAAGATTATTCAGGTTTTGCAGATCATATGGTATTTTCCCAGAGAGATCATTTTGGCTTAGAACAAGGACTTTTAGCTTTGTGAGATTTCCTATGGTATGAGGGATAATGCCTGATAATCCGTTAAGGCTAAGATCAAGTACAACGAGACGACTCGATTTACCTATATCAGGAGGGATGAAGCCTGTGAGATTTGTGTTGGTGAGGTTTAGGACATGGAGAAAAGAGAGGTTACCAAGATATGAGGAGACCGTTCCTTGGAGCGGTATGCCTGGCAGCACAAGAGCGGTGACACGCTGCAGACGCCGGCTGCAAGAAACACCAACCCAGTGGCAGAAGGACGTACCGGTGGTCCAGTTCCTACCAAGAATATCAAGAGGATCGGAGCACTGTGCTTTGAAGGCTAGCAGCGCAGCTAGGTCACTGTCATTATTTCTATGGAGGGAAGGATCAGCTAACATAGTCGCTGGAAGCAAGAAGAGGAGTGTGAGTATCATGAGGGCAAATGCCATGGCCATGGACAGTGGTGACTGCTCACACTGTCTAAGTGCTTGGAATTTGTAGAGTGTTATATGGCCTGCTGCATCGAATGCTGGTAACTGCTAAATGGTTTACTACTTATAGAGTTCTTACATGGTATGTCTCAAGGCAAGGGATAATTATAATAGTCATGGGTACCTAGCCACCGATTGCAAAAACTTGGTCAGACAAGCAAGGCCTTGAATCGATAGAGCTTTTTCAACCACTGACGCAAATTGCAGGCCATGTTGAAAGGCACTGTTGTTGATTGGGAAGGGCTCATTAAGTTGCTATATTGAAAGGTATTGATGGTCCAACTTTCTTTTTTTTGGAGGATACATACCTGTGGCGATCTAATTGCGGAACTGGTAAAAAAATCAACACAATGTTCTTTTGCTAAGGATCCTGACATTTATTCCTAAAAACAGGATCAGCATCTCATTGGAAAAAGAGATAGCAAGAGATGCCTCACAGGTCAAAGGAAGATACACAACAGCCTTCCGGGATCTGCGACATCCCTTACGATAGGTATGTGCACTTGCAGCATTTCCAAATATTTTGTGTCTAATTCAATCATGTAA
This sequence comes from Triticum aestivum, assembly GCF_018294505.1. Classification (NCBI taxonomy): domain Eukaryota; kingdom Viridiplantae; phylum Streptophyta; class Magnoliopsida; order Poales; family Poaceae; genus Triticum; species Triticum aestivum. The sequence goes on from NC_057805.1 coordinate 503,795,242, forward strand.
AGACCATAAGATATTTCTTTTGGGTTGGAAGTCTACAGGTCGCTGTCGAGGAATTAAATCAATCTACCGGGCGGTGTTTGGAGAGCAGAATTGGTAGAAACCGCCGGCAGACGATTACAAATACAAAGTAGCATTAGAGGGCGGCAATCAAGACATTATTAGATAGATCTGTTTAGTATGCGCCATTCCAAGTGGCTGAATAAGTAAAGAAAATTCAGCAGTGGTGGAGTTAAGGGATAAGGCAGGCAGGCGGCGGCTATGAATAATATGAAATCAAGCTTGCCGGCATACATAAGTATGTACATAAATCACATATCCGCCTTAATACAAGAAAATAGAAACTGTTCCATCTGTTCTTTCATGGTTTGACCAGGACTAACGAACCCTCGGAAATTGTTCTAACTTTTCTCTATATAGTCTCAAATGTTTGAACACTCAATGTATTTGTTCATGACTAACGAACAATGAGAATCTGTTCTGATATTTCTCTCTAAAGTCTCAAATGTTTGAACACTCAACATATTTGAGGTTGGGGCTTCAGCCGGATGCAAAATCTACCATAATCCAACCAAAAATGTACTGGCGCACTAGGCTGGGGACCCCGGAGTGAAGCAAATAAATACCTCGGCGGATTTGGCGCGGGTCTGGAGCAAAATCCTCAGCGCCGCTCTCCCGACGCCGGTGCTGCCACTGACTGCGGCGGCGGGAGGGGAGGTGGCCGGCGGCGAGGAGTCGACTCATTTTTTTTCAGTGGAAGGAACTGGCTTAATGTTGACCTGCCCGTCGTGGCCGCCGAACTTGGCCCAGAACAGTAGGCAGTTCTTCGCTTGCGGTGCGGCCCAGCGGCCTATATTCTAAGTGGACGGGGGAATAGAAGGCCAACACGCTCGTCGACCTATATATTTCGACAAGATGCGAGTTCTCAAAAAACAAAATCGACAAGACACAAGAAACTTTAAATGTATTAACTTTGATTTGAGTGTATAGAGAAAATGTTTCTCACGTATATGAAAAAATGTATACGATAAATATAAAATGTATATGTAGAAAGTTGATCAGGTATTAAAAACTGTTAATCAAGCATTAAAAAATGTTTCAATTATTTGAAAACTTTAATCAAGTATTTGAAATTTTTTGAATGTGTATAAAAATGTTTGTCAAGTATATGAAAAATATATATTTAAAAATAAAATGTGTATGAATAAATGTTGATCATATATATAAAAAAATCTTTCTAGGGTGTACGAAAATGTACAATGTAAATTAAAATAAAACTAGGCATCTGAAAAAATATATTGAAAAAAATTAAGAACACTGACATGTGTTGAGCAACAAAGAAACCGTAAAAATCAATAAAGAAGCAAAGAAATACGAAGAAACACAATAAAACCCAGAAAAGGGAAATGAAGTCACAGAAAGCCAATGCAGAACAATAAAAAAATAGTAGAAACCGAGAAAGAAACAAAGATTTACGAGGAAACCCGATGAAACCCCAGAAGAAAACAAAAAACCAAAGAAAACCAATGAAAGAACAAAAAGAAAAAGAAAAAATATATTTAAAAACCAGAGCAGGGCAAACAACAACACAAGCGAACAATGAACTATGGCGATACGAACGAGTTGCGCTAAAGGACCAACCCCTATGCACGCACCCTTGAGGCGGGACGGCTGATATACTTGCTATAAACGAGATATAGCATATGCGATTCGGGAATAAGCCCTGAAAAAACGTGGAATAAAGAGCCTCCTTTCTTTAGGCAAATAGAGAGATCTTCTAGTCCGCGCTTATAGCACCCAAACCGGCAGGACAGATGGGCCACCCAATAGAGAGATCTTCGGCCACTGCAATGATAGCCAATTTAATGTCCTAAATTTGGTTCCCCTTACACAACTGCTAATAGTACAGTCGTTCTTTGTGTTAGGAAGCACGTGCAACTCCAGTTCGGTGTGGACCGATCGGTCAGCCTCCATCGGTTCCAGCCTGAGTCAGAAGCAGTGTTTGCTTGCTCTGCTTCACAACGATGATTGGTCCATGTCTCTCCCATGACAACCGCCTAGGGAAAATGATAACCATCTGGACCATGTTGGCACTAGATGGTGTAGTGCTAGCGTAGCATAACTTGTACGTATTTCCTGATGCCTCTCAGCCCTATACGTTACGTACAACAAGTGAACAGCAAGATAGTAGAGGCCTTCAGTTCAGATTTGCTCTCCAATGCCAAAAACAAATAAAATGATATCCTCTCTAGTATCAAATGAGCTCTAGGCGTGTGCGCATAGAGGATATTGGTTTGTGAAAAGGTTGGACATCAACATCTAAATTCTAAGGATCATACCATGAAGAAAACTAAGGTATAGAAATATAACAAAATGACAAATGGCATTATTGATGGAAATACTTGGAGTCATTCTGTATAAGTGCCGTGCCAATCGGCTTTTCAGGAAGCGATTGACGAATGCGAGCTGCATTACCTAGGCTTCATCGGCGACCCGTTCACATGGCGTCGCGGGAGAATACGGGAAAGATTGGACAGGGGCCTGGTGAATGAGGCATGCATGGTCGGGATTGTTCCCTCATGCGGCCCTACAGAATTTGAAGTTTAATCACTCCGACCACGGACCTTTGTTTGTGGATACAGATTATTTTGTACAACCAACCGCAGCCCCAACAAATGCACAAGTCAAGAGATTTGAGGCCTGGTGGTTGAGAGAGGAAAAGTTTGATGAAACAGTAATATATAGAGGCGTGGATCAATGCGACATCAGACCCAAATGCAACAACTATATATATGAGAAATTGAATAAAATGCATGCTCGGTTCCATGATTGGGACCAACGAGTTCTTAAGAAGCCAAAAAACGGTTGAGGAAAGCACAAAGAGAACTTGAGAAGGTAATGGCCGCTCCTATGAATGATGATAGTGATGAAAAGAGGAGAGAACTATCGGAATTGATTGAATACTTGCTAGAACTTGGAGAAATTCAAGTCATGCAGAGATCCCGAGCAACATAGCTGACAAGTGGTGACCGTAATACGGCGTTCTACCAGGCTTTTGCATCGGCGAGGCGGAAAAGGAATTTCATTAAGAGACTGAAAGATGATGGGGGTAATTGGATAGAAGGTAGTTCTGAGTTAAACTCTCGTATTTTGAATTATTTTAATCAGCTTTTTGCATCTGGAGTTCAGCAAACAGACCCTGTTATTCTTCAACGGGTCCAGTGCAAGGTGACTGATTAGATGAACAACTTTTTGATGGCTCCATACACTCCGGATGATGTGAAAAAGGCTATCTTCAGCATTGGTGATATTAAGGCTCCCGGGCCCGATGGGTTACATGCAGTCTTCTTCAAGAAATATTGGCATATACTCGGAGATGAAATCACTCAAGAGGTCTTGCTGGCTATTAACTCGAGGAAGATTCTAGCTGAATGGAACGATACAACAATCCTGATGATCCCTAAAACAGATTTTCCGGACTTGGTAACGCAATTCAGACCCATAAGTCTGTGTAACGTTCTTTACAAGATCATCTCTAAAATGTTGGCCTTCCGATTGAAAAATATTCTTCCTGAAATTATTTCCCCCACTCAAAGTGCTTTCGTTCCTGGGAGGATGATTACTGACAATATCTTGATTGCGTATGAGTGTGTGCATAAAATAAAGAACAAAAGGGCAGGCCAAACTGGATTGTGTGTAGTAAAACTTGATATGCACAAGGCTTATGATAGGGTGGAATGGTCCTTCCAGCAAGATATGATGATCACATTAGGATTCCACAAACAGTGGGTTGAATTAATCATGGAATATGTGAAATCTGTTACATATAAGGTGAGGTTTAATTCACCAGAAACAGATGGTTTTAGTTCGACTAGAGGTATTCGTCAGGGAGATCCTCTCTCCCCCTACCTCTTCCTTCTCTGTGCAGAAGGCCTTTCTAGTCTATTGCAGTTTGAAGAAGAAGCTGGTGGCATAGAAGGGATTAGAGTGTGCAGAAATGCACCGTCGGTATCACACCTATTATTTGCTGATGATTCTCTAATTCTCATGAAGGCAAACACTCTTAATGCAGCTTCCTTACAGCATGTGCTGGAGACCTATTGTCAGAGTTTGGGGCAAATGGTGAGTTTGTCAAAATCCAGTGTTTTCTTTAGTCCTAACACCCCTGTTGTTTCTAGGACTGAAATTTGCCAAGAGTTACATATTGACACAGAAGCCTTATAAGATAAATATCTTGGATTACCTGCTATGGTAGGGGCAAACAAAAGTGATTGTTTTAAACATTTTGTTGAAAGAATTAAAGAGAGGCTTAAAGGATGGATGGAAAAGCAGTTATCCATAGGAGGAAAGGAGATCCTTCTTAAATCCGTGGCTCAAGCTATCCCTGTGTTCGCTATGTCTGTATTCAGTTTGTCAAAGGGGATATGCAAGGATATTACTGATATAATATCCCAGTTCCAGTGGGGGGGGGGGGTGATGAGGATCATAAAAGAATGCATTGGTATACTTGGTGGAAACTCTGCTATCCTAAAAGTGAAGGTGGAATGGGCTTTCGAGACCTATAATCTTTTAATTTGGCAATGCTTTCTAAACAATGTTGGAGACTCCTTACTAACCCAGAATCATTGTGTGCAAGAGTGCTAAAGGCAAAATATTATCCTAATGGAAGCTTACTGCAAGCCACTCTGAAAAATGGTGCTTCTTTCACTTGGCAAAGTATCATGAAGGGTTTGGAAACTTTCAAGCTAGGTATATATGGCGTATTGGTACAGGGGAAAATATATGGCGTATTGGTACAGGGGAAAATGTAAACATTTGGAGTGACCCTTGGATTCCAGGAAGCGCAGACAGGAAGGTTATATCCCCGCGAGGTCATACCATTCTAAATACTGTCAATGATCTAATTGATCCCACGAGTGGTAACTGGGATGAAGCATTGCTTAGAACTTTTTTCAACCCTGTATATGTACGCAGGATCATGGAAATATCACGGAATTACAGCGCTTTTGATGACTTCATAGCTTGGCATCCGGACCGAAAAGGAATTTTCTCAGCTTGTTCTGCTTATCATACACAGTGGACACATACTTACAGAGCATAAGCGAATATATTATCGCAGCCAGGGAGGTCTAGCACCCCACTAGTATGGAGCATCCTTTGGAAGCTTCAAATACCACATAAAATTCAAATTTTTGGCTGGCGAGCTCTGCATGGAATTTTACCCCTAAAATCTATACTCGCCAACAGGCATGTGGGTACAGATGGATCATATCCGACATGTCATCACGGGGCTGAGGATGTAAAGCACCTTTTGTTCGATTGTGTACATGCGACCGAGCTTTGGAGTCGTCTTGGTATCTCAGACGTTATTAATGAGGCAAAGATTTTAGATCGCTCAGGATCTGTGATCCTAGAACATCTTCTGCTAGCACCAACAAGAATGGTCCAGCTGAAACCAAGTCTGAATATCAAGCAAGTAGTTCTGGTCGGGGGCTGGTACCTATGGTGGATCCAACGCCAATTTACTCATGGTGGCTCTCCTCCACCACCGTTTAAATGGCATATGTCTATCCTTGCTATTGCTAACAATTTTCAGCAGGCTAATGTAAAGAAGAGTTCAGTTGTGCAAGAGAGATGGAAGAAACCTGACCCCAAATTTGTAAGAGTAAAAAAGTCATTCACGGTACTTGAACTTGCGCCGCAAGCTCACTTTGGTCACTATACATAAGAAGTTGGTCAATACGGTCACTATGTACAAGTTGAGGTGATTATACGGTCACTCGCAGTGGTATAGCTTCGTATTTTATATAAGTTGACTTGTCAAAGATGCTGCGTCATAAAAAAACTCTCTCCTCCCCATGCGGGTCCCACCTGCCAGTGATGGAGTAAAGAAACAAAGAAGAGCATAAAAATTCTGCCAGTCCGCGGATTCGATCCAGATCTCAATGAAGAGTTCCCACGCGCTAGGCAGAAATCACATATTTGACCTGAGGGCGAAATCAAATCACAAACTGACCTGCTTTCGAAAAAATTTCACTCGGCTGACCCTTTCGTGTGGCGCCCGACAGCTAGGCGCCGCACACTACCATGCAGCGCCTCTGCCTTAGGCGTCGCACCTCCTGCCAGCGTGGCAGCCCTGGTCCAGTTGCGGCCCCACAGACAGCACTACAGCGCCTAAGGCTTAGGCGCCACACTGTGTAAAGTGCAGCGCCTATCGCTTGGGCGCTGCACAGTCTGTGTTCCACTTAGGCTGGCCCCACCCTCTCTCCCCTCCCACCCCCACCCCACCCAACCCTTAGACTTGCGCCCCTCCTCTCTTCCCCTCTCCCCCCTCTCAAATCCTTCTCAAATCTTGCAAATCCGGAGTATTTGACCGTGGATTTCGAAGCCAACCCCTCCCTTAAGGTAATCTCCTCCGATCCCCTCGTTTTCATTCATAGGAATTGTCACATTTGCTCAAATCTTTCTACTTTGGGGAAACCCTAGCTTTGGCTTGGATTTGCAAATTTGTGTTGAATGATGTTATGTTTCTTTGCTAATTTGGTATGGTTAGGCTTTCATAGTATGCTAGGGTTAGGGTTATGTGTGTTTGATGTTGGTGTTAGGGTTATCCTATGGTTAGGATTGTGGTTATTGTTAAGTGGGGGTTATGGTTATTAATTCATATATATGTTATGGCATATGTATTTTGTGCAAATATTTTTGTTAAGTACTTACTTGATATATGTGTGTTTTTGATTATTGTAGGGATGGGGAGAACATGTGTTTATGTTCATCATGTGGATAAAGAGGCCTTTTTGAAAGGCAACGTTGAGCCGGACCCGGATGAGCTTGACATGGTGTTTAAGAGTAGTCCTAGCTATGCGGAGCTCTTGGACCAAGTGAGGAAGGATTTGAATTGGATGGACCCAAGTGACGTTGTTGAGTTCGAGGGAAGGCATATTGTTGGTTTTGGAATGCACATCCGTTGGAAGACAATGCATGTGAACTCCGAGCAACGTTGGGTTGCATACAAGGAGACGGTTGCCGAATCTCTAGACAAGGCTCTTGAGTTATTTGCCTCCAAGAAGGTTGAGTCTTCTTTGAATTTGGACTTGAACCGGAACCCCTCCCCGTTGGTTGCTAGCACTCCCCCACCCATTAACCAAGATCAAATGAGTGAACCTCATTTCATGCAACAAGATTGACCAACATTGAGCCCGACTCCAAACAACCAAAATGAAGCTTTTGAAGAGGAGAATGATGAGTACGAGGAGGATGACAACGAAGTTGATCTCCATGACAACAATGTGGGTGATCTCGACCAATATCATGTGCAAGAGACAATGGACCAATCCATCCATTTTTCCCGTGCATATGCATCGGACTCGGATGACGATGGTCCCGATGAAGAAGTTGATGAGGAGGGGTTCACGCCGAAGGAGGCCCAAGCATTCAAGAAGGTATTCGGGAAGGATCACAAGACACCATTGTTCAAGGATCTTAGTCTCGCGGATGAAGCCGTTGTGGATGGTGGTAAATGCATATCTCTTGGAGCTAGGCCAAGTTCTCACCGTGATTTGGAAGACGGCAAGAACGGGATATATCCCGGTTGTGAGTTTGAATCCTTCTTGGAATTGAAGATGTGGCTTGAGAACTATTCGGTTACACATTATCGTCCACATAAAGTGGCCAACTCGGACGTCAATGTGCGTTACACGGTCAAATGTGAAGTGCCAAGATGTCCATGGATTGTGCGTGCGAGGCCATGGAAAGGAGGTCCCACTTGGCGCATAGTGAGTTGTCTACCAACTCACATGTGCCGGCACAAGAATGCGGATGGCGAGCTTGTGTACCAACAACACAGACAACTCACGTCCGAGTTCATTGCTTACAGGTTATCCAACCAAATATCCACACTTCCAATAATGAGCATCAAGAGTGTCATTGACCTTGTGAAAGCCATCTTTCATTACAAGGTGAAGTACGGCAAGGCATGGAAGGCGAAGCAAGCCGCATTCAAGATGCTGTATGGCAATTGGGAGAAAGCATACAACCGACTCCCTAGGTTGTTGTTAGCTATGGCTGCCACAAACCCAGGCATGGTTCACGTGGTTGAGCCTCATGGGCACCAAACATTGATTCATAACGGGAGGACCATCCGAGTATTTGGCCGTGCATTTTGGGTCTTTGAGCAATGCGTGAGGGCTTTTGAGCATTGTCGGCCCGTCATCGCCATTGATGGCACGTTCTTGACCGGACAATACAACGGCACTTTATTGGTTGCAATAGCAAGTGATGCCAATAATCGGGTGTTGCCTTTGGCTTTCGCTTTGGTTGAGGTGGAGAACAATGATAACTGGGAGTGGTTCTTGCGTCAATTGAGAACAAGGGTATTACCGGCTGAAAGGGAAATTTGTGTCATATCGGATCGCCATCCAGGAATTCTAAACGCGGTGGTGGTTGACATTCTCGGACATACAAAGTTGCACCATCGATGGTGCATGAGGCACTTTTGTGCAAACTTATATAGGGCATGTGGTATCAAGGAGTTGGCCGATGATCTTCAAGATTGTTGTCTCGCTTTCACCAACAAGGGGTTTGCCACATTGTTCAATGCATTGCTCAGACACAAGAAACTTGACCCCGGTGGTCTTGAATTTCTCAATAAGAACATTGTCGAAAGGAATATGTGGGCACGTGCTTTCGATGAAGATGGCCGGAGGTACGGTCAAATGACAAGCAATATGGCAGAACGCTTCAATAAGGTGCTCAAGAGTGTACGTGCATTACCCGTGACGGCAATAGTTCAATACACATTTGACAAGATGAATGGATACTTTTTAAAGTACTCAATGGAGACGGATAAGCAGATTGCTGGTGAGAACAAGGATAAGCACAAGTACTATTTCCCACCAAAGGTTGAAGAATGGTTGGACTTTCAATCATGAAAGGCAGACTCCCAAGAAGCTGTACTATATGACGACAACGAGTGGAAGTATGAAGTGAAAGAGCCTGGAGGAACCACAAACGATGGCCACCAACACGGAGGCCGCGCTTTCAAGGTCTCCCTAACACGGTGTGATTGCAGCTGCATGAGGCCATCGTTGCTTCATCTCCCATGCTCGCACTTATTAAATGCATCCCGTGTTAGGAATGTGGACGTCAATCACCCTCTTACCGTGAGGGAGTCCGAGTTCTCAATCATGACGGTAAAGAATACATGGGCTCCCCGGTTTCAGCCATACTTGGACCAATCACAATGGCCGGAGTATCATGGAGTTCCACTATGGCCGGACCCGGAATTGAAGGTCGTTGGACGGGGAAGACGTAAGACAAAGCGTCTTAGAGGTGACATGGACGGATGGGGCCGTGGTGGCGGTGGAGAATACGGTACCGACCAATTCCAAGAGCCTCGTGAGCAAACCCGTTGTGGGGACTGCAGTCATCGGGGACACAACACAAGAACTTGTCCCAAACCAAGAAAAAGATCAAAGAAAAATGATGCAAGCACAAGCCAAGCAAATGATAGCCAACCAAGTCAACCCGTTTGAATTGTCTTAAGTTATGAACTCATCGGCATAAAACTTTTGTTTGTTCAAATTGCTGTGATGTTGCAGTCATTGTAAGTCTTATGTTGTTCCGGTGAAATGAATGTGCTGTAAACTCTGTTTTTTCAGTAAACAGCCGTGCAGCGCCCAGAACACAGGCGCTGCACTATACCATGCAGCGCCCAAGGGATAGGCGTCACACAGTACAGTGCAGCGCCTGGCTCTCGGGCGCTGCACTCTGACTTGGTAATTTTTGTGGATGGTCAGTGCTGCAAGCCTTCTGTGGCTCTTTGGATAGCCATGGCCAGTTGAGCAGCGCCTATGAGACGGGCGCTGCACTGTATGGTGCGGCGCCTAAGCGTGGGGCGCTGCACAGTACAGTGTAAACACAAATGTTGGGCGCTGGCTGTTGGGCGCTGTAATGCTGTTAACTGCCAAACTACAGAAACAGATGCCATTTTGGGCTCATGCAACACTCACATAACTTGTTCAACATAACTAAAATTACTGTAAACACAAATACTGAACAAAGACAACTAATAACTTGAACATCACATCATTTAGGACAATTCAACATTACTACTACTTTCCGCGCGTGTTCCTGGTGCCACGCCTGCAAGCAATCTTCTTCTTCCTGGGTGGATGAGCCTCCTCTTCCTGCACTTCCTCCTCCGCCTCCGCCTCATGATCCAAGCTAGCCATCCGCGAGGTCCCTACGACCACCTTTGGGTTGCCTCTGTTGTCAAAGTCGTTGGGCATGTACCGGCGTCTGGGCTGCCTAGGCTTGAACACATATGGGGACCGAAGTTGAGCGTCCGCCAAAGTCATGTCATCATCAATGTCATGGCCCTATCACACAATCAAACAATATGGTGAAGACCAGCGTCGTAATCAAGTGAGAATCACATCTAAAGGATTAGTCATACCTCTTGGGTGACCGCACCCTCATCATCCAGATAAGCATATGAGGAACTCACATCGTCCCCCTGATGGTGAGATGAGGGGTCTGATGGTGTACCAGACCTGGAGGCAGATGGTTCATCAAATTCGGGATCACGGCAACCGAGAAGATTCGATAACCGCCTTAACTTCCTGGCCTAACGCTGTAACATGAACAAGTGTGGAAGATATCAAACTCCGCAACATAGACTGGCTCTCATAGTGAATGTGATATGTACCTTGAGGAATGCTCGTAGTGAACCATCATCATTGCCTTTTCCAACCGGTGTGTTCTCCAGAATAGACTGGCTCTCATCAGCTGCTTTCTTGATCTCGGTGCGCTGCGGATGAGAAAGAATGAACACGTTAGCCATTCAGACATGTGTAATACGGCCAACGGGAAAGTAAAGAAGGAACACTTTACCACATAGTTAATCACCGGAACAGCAGGGACTCCTTGCCCTACCCTGACATCTCTGTTGTACTTCCCCTTTGATAGATCCTCAAAGTTCACGGGTTCTTCAAGAATATCCTCATTATATGCCGGCGGGCATATCTCAACTCGAGTATTTTCAAGAAGCCATCGTATGTAGTTATCAAAAGCAAGTGGGTTATGCTCACGAAGCTGGGCGCGTGCACTTTTACGAGCTTGCTCCACGCAAAGCTAGAAGCGGGTAACATACGAAGCATGATGCTTGTCCCAGTCCTTTATCTTCCGCTGCCTTCTCCTGTCCAACCTACATGGTACAATACCAAACATTAGCAAAATCAAGAAGGACTGATGATGCTTAGTCAATACGCTCTCTTACCTATGAAGTGCTTTGTCCGTATCCACCCATTCCGGCGGGTGAGGTTGGAACAGACCAAACTGACGAAACACGCGATGTGGCAAATGAAACTCAACAGCCCAGTTGCATATCAGTGGGCACCGCATAAGCCAGAGATCCCTATCCCGCAAGCACATCGGGTTGATGCTAAACTCCGGGGTGTACCCAAGTCTATCATCGGCGCCATATGGCTGCCATTCCACCTATGAAATAGGGCAACAATGCAAAATTGGTGACTTTTTTTTCAGGCAAACATGAGAAATGACTGAAGTAATGACCTCGTTACCTGCTCAGGCGTAACCTGGACATCCCTTGGGTTAGTTTGATTTGGAAAACCTATTACGTGGTCACTATACCGCATGCTTCCCCCCCCCCCCCTGTGGCTCTCATTGGTGGAGGGAGTTGATCAAACTCATGCCCACGTACCGAGGTGTGACCAAGATCCAAATTCGAAGTGGGGAGACGGCCCTCTTTTGGAAAGATGTCTGGTGTAATCACATCCTCGAGGAGCAATTCCCTAGGGCTTTCTCATATACCTTAGGAGAAGATGCATCAGTCCGCAATATGCTTACTATATCTGAAATCGGTGAAGCCTTTCATCTACCTCTCTCAACTCAAGCCCATGATGAACTTAGAAGGCTCCAAAGTATGGTCTCCTCCACTGAACTATCGGATGAGAGAGATATTTGGACATGCACATGGGGCTCGTCCACATTCAAAACCAAGGCGTACTACAATTTTTTTTCCGAGAGCTTTAGGTCCACGAGGCGTTTCATTGGCTTTGGAAAGCTAAAAGTGTCCCCAAGATCAAAGTTTTTGGTTGGTTTCTTCTGGTGGATCGTCTCAACACTCGCAATATGCTCAGCAGAAGACACTATAACATTGGGACCAACCTGGACTGTCTCCTTTGTGGCGAACATGTGGAAGAAACCCTTGAGCATCTCTTCTTTCGCTGCACGTTTAGCACACGATGCTGGCTCAAGCTCAATATCACCTGGCCTGCTACTGGAGATCGGCTACATTTGTTGAAACACCTGAAGACCGGAAATCAACGTAAAATGCTCATGGACACCTTCCTAGTTGCTGCGTGGAGTCTGTGGAAGGAAAGGAACAATAATTACTTTCGGCATGTGGCCCCTTCGGTTGACAGTTGGCTAGCCAGGTTTAGAAACGATTTTGCCAACATTGTTCATAGACTCCCTGTAGATAAGAGACACCTCATCTCTGCTATCCTAGCTTCTATCCCCTAAATATATTAACCTCCTAGCTCTCTGACTGTCCTTTGTAATTGCTTAAGACACCCCCCCTCTCTCCTTGTACATTTGTAACATAGTCACCCTTTTGGGTCCTTAATATATACATGCAGTAGGACGTGCTCCTACTGTCCAACCTTCAAAAAAAATCGTGTCCAACTCGGCAACGTACTTCTGGTACATGAGATTGATATCGTTCGTCATCTCGGAAACCACATCCCACTTGTAAGCCCAAGTGGGGCGCCGTAATTCATCATCTTCATCTTCATACCAAGGATTAAACCTGACGCTCTTCGGGCGTCCAACAAGCAGACGCTCCCAGCTCCATACAGAAAGTAGAAGCATATTACCACCAATGCCTGCACTATCTGTGATCCTGCAACACGCATCGTCCAGCTGCATATGAAAGAAAAACAATGTTAACTTGACAGCAAGCTTGCATTGCTAATGAAGAAATGAGTTGATCACAAAACAGACCAACTACCTGTCGGTACAAGTAGGCAAGAGTCGCTGAACCCCAGCTCCATTTGCTATGGAAGACGGTCAACTCCTTCAGCCACATCCATGGAGCGTTCTTGCCAGTGGAGTCAGGAAACAAAGACCTCGACACAACATACCGCATGTAGACACGAGCATGTGTCTGGATCACATCATCAGTGGCATCCGGAGGGCACGTCGCAAAGTGAGTTTGAATCCACGTGAAAGCAGCTCCGGCTGCTTTCCTTTCCCTCTTCTTCTTCTCTTCTCCCTCCTCTACATCAGCCTCAGCCTCAGTAGGAGCCATACCGATAAGAGCAATCATCTGCTCGCGCCACCCATCAGAATCGATGCTCATACAGAGAGGCATCCCGTCGATAGCAAGACCGGTGATCAACGAGACATTCTCGAGCGTCACGGTCATCTCCCCAGTCCAAAGATGGAAACTATGCGTCTCCGACCTCCACCGATCAGCAAGACCGGACACCAGTGGAGCGTTCAGATTCGGCATGGACCGGCTGACCAACTGAATCCACGGGAGTAGTCCTGCCTGCTTGATGTACGGTGTGTACCGCTCATCGTAAGGCATGGCAGGACCAGAGACCCCGTGATACCGAATCTTCAAAGGTTCAAGCTTCTGCAAAAAGCAAGTAATGACAAATCTTAGGGCATGTAAATTTCAACTTAAGGCAAATTTGCAAAATATTTAGATTACTCGTTATTACCATCTCCTTCTCGCGCATCATGTAGGCCCGGTGTTTCGTGTCGTAGACATCGTCGAGAAGCCAAACCATCCTTACAAATTTCAAACAATAAACATATATGAGTTCATCTCAAATATTGGTAAACACTCAACATTTCATATGTGTTCATCTAAACATCTCATATGTATTAATCTACAAGAATCTCAACATCTCCTTCTCACACAATGAATAAATGATTGTAAATTATCATATATATCTAGTATGTCATATGTGTTCAAGTAAATCAACATCTCATATTTCAAATAAACTCAACATTTTATATATATCTAAAAAAAACTCAACAGCTCACATATAGCTACAAAACTCAACATCTCATACTTATCTACAAAACTAGGCATCTCATATATATCTAAAAAAATTTACAATCTAGGTTTCACTAACAAGAATCATATAGTGGGGGGGGGGATCAAAGGTTCCACCTAATCTTGGGCAAACAAAGATCCAAACCAAGCAAATCAAAGGTTCCACCTAATCTTGGGCAAATCCCTAAAATTGCAACGCATTTACGGAGGAAAAGAAAGGGAACGGAGGAGTTTACCTAGTAGGAGGGATTGGAGATCGAATCTGGGCCTCAAAACTTCAGATCTGAGAGGGGTGTGGGGGGATCCGAAGGGGGCGCCGCCGCCGCCGCTCTCTGTAAACAGAGCAACTTCCTCAGAGGGGGAAGAACTGCTGGGAGGGGCTGGCCCGATGCGGCTTAAGTTAATGTGCAGCGCCCAAGCGATAGGCATTGCACTTTACACAGTGTGGCGCCTAAGCCTTAGGCGCTGCAGTGCTGTCGGTGGGGCCGTAACTGGACCAGGGCTGCCACGCTGGCAGGAGGTGCGACGCCTAAGGCAGAGGCGCTGCATGGTAGTGTGCGGCGCCTAGCTGTCGGGCGCCACACGAAAGGGTCAGCCGAGTGAATTTTTTTCGAAATCAGGTCTGTTTGTGATTTGATTTCGCCCTCAGGTTAAATATGTGATTTTCTGCCCACGCGCTAGCCACCTGACCGCACACACTGCTTCGTGTAATGTATCAATACGAACCTTTTTGTACAGTAAGACCACAGGCACGCACGCAACGGCGCATCAGCCAGCCACAGTCACACGCACAGCGCACACAGAGCCCCGCGTCGTTGCGCTTACGCCAGTAACGCCACGCACCGGACCCGCCATTCATGAATGGGACGGTGCCCGGCAAACATGGACGCATGCACACACTCGCTAGTAGCATAGCACAGCATGCATGCATGAAATAACGAAGGCAGACGGGTCGTGCTCCGACAGCCGCGCGCGCACGGCTAGGAGAGCGACCAGTGTGGGTGTCGCTGTTGTCGTCCATGTGGCCATGTCACGCGTCGCCTCGTCTCGCAACTCCTGTGCATCGCCAGCACCAATCGGTATTGCAATGTGGCGACCGCTCGTGAGACCCTGTCCCAGATGGCCGACAGCACGGCGCACACCCTGGTACCGTCCACTCGTGCTAGCCATGCCAGACGGCGGATGCTTGCTGTGCATGCGTACCGAGCCGTGTGTGTACGTGCATGTTGTTAGAGCAACTCTAGCAGACCCCGCATCCGCCTCCGACCCGTAAAATAACCGCCAAAATGAGGGTGCGGTCCGGAAAGCCTGCCCGACCAGACCCCGCATCCCGCTCCAGCCCGCAAAAAATTTTAGGGGGCGCGGCAAATTTCCGGCCCCAACCCGGGAAAACGCGGGTTTCCCCCTCGCGGCTGCGGTGCCCTGCATCACAGAGAAGCAGTTGGCGGGAGGGACATTTCATCCCGCGCTCTTTTCCCCCTTCCTTCCGCCGCCGCCCGCCCGCCGCTGGCGATTCCGGCCATATCTGCGGGCGGAATCGCTCCGCGGGGCCGCCCCACACCCTCCCGCGCCGAGCCGCTGCACCGCCCCTCCGGATCCGGCGAGAAGAGCCGTCCCCCAGTCGCCGCCGCCGCTGGGATCGACCACCGCCGAGCGCACCACCCTCGTCGCCGCCCGGGATCACTCGCCACCGGTTAGTCCCCTTTTTTATGATTTTCGCGAGCTGTGTAGTAGATTGACGCGCCGGCGTGCGTGTAGATGGAGTTTACCCCGTGCGAGAATTTCTTGCTATCTGACTCGTCCGATTCGGACGACTCGCATGTGAAGACCATGCTTGCGACCTTTCGGCAGCAAACTTTGGTCATGGCGCTTGCCGTGAAGGAGCATGAAGACGAGTACCGAAAGAGGAGGCGAGGATCTACTGTTGGGCGTCTGTGCATTCCGCGGAATCGCCATCTTGGAAACGAGATGTTGATGCAAGATTATTTTTCGGAGAATCCTACATATCCTGCACACCTCTTCCGCAGAAGGTACCGAATGCGCCGATCCCTTTTTGTGAAAATTGTTGAAGCTTGCGAGGCAAATTGCCGGTATTTCACTCAGAGAAGGAATGCCGCGGGCTTAAAGGGATTTAGTGCATATCAAAAAATCTCAGCAGCTACGCGGGTGATTGCATATGGCGTTCCGGCTGACTATGCCGATGAGTATCTTCGCATTGGTGAAGATAGCACAATTGAGTCTGTGCGTAGATTTGTGAAAGTGATCGTCCGTGTCTTTGGTCCCGAGTATCTTGGGGCACCAAATGAAGATGACACAAAGAAATTGATGGCAGCTAATGAGAGGAGAGGTTGGCCTGCGATGCTAGGTAGCATTGATTGTATGCATTGGAATTGGAAAAATTGCCCCAAGGCTTGGCAAGGAATGTATTGTGGCAAGCCTCGTGATGCAACAATTGTGCTAGAGGCCGTAGCATCCGAGGATTTATGGATTTGGCATTGCTTTTTTGGTATGCCCGGCACACTTAATGATATCAATGTGTTGCAACGCTCTCATTTGTTTGCTAGGCTTGCTAGTGGTGATGCTCCTGCTTGCAACTACACTATCAATGGGCATGAATACACAAAGGGGTACTATCTTGCAGATGGTATATATCCTCCTTGGTGCACATTTGTCAAGAGCATCAAAGAACCCAAAACAAAAAAAAACAATGTGAATTTGCAAGGGTGCAAGAGGCAGCCCGAAAAGACATTGAAAGTGCATTCAGTGTTTTGCAATCTAGGTTTGCCATTGTTCGAGGTCCTGCTCGTTTTTGGGATAAAAAAACCCTGAAGAACATCATGACTTGCTGTGTTATCCTGCACAATATGATTCTTGAAGATGAGAGATGAATGAACTTAGAATTCTTTTACGATAATGTGGGTAGCCGTGTCAAACCAGCTAGAGACCCAAACCGCATTAGAGCTTTTCTTCAAACATACAAGGAGATTGAAAATGCAGACACACACTTTCAACTTCAGGAAGATCTCATTGAGCACCATTGGCAAAGGGCTGGACAGTGACTACTTTTTGTATTCATTTGTATTTGTATTCATGACAAGTTTTGTATTGCATTATTTTAAGTTTGCTACGGTGATTTGAATAATTATTTGTAATGCGGATGATTATTGTTTTATGTTTGATTTGAATAATTCAGTTTGTTTTCGATTGTTGAATTATGTTGGATTTGAGATTTGCGGGCTGATGATTTGCGGGGAGCAAAGAGCAGAACCCGCATAGCCGACCCGTAAAAAAGCATATTCCGCGAATATACTTTTTTACGGATCCGTTTGGGGGGTCTGCATCTGTGCCAGCCCGCGCCGGCCCGCAAAAGCTGTTTTGCGTGAACTGCATACGCGTTTTGCAGGCCACGTTTTGCGAGGTCTACTAAAGTTGCTCTTAATGATGAGAAGTTCAACGAGCGTGCCAACCGGCGGCAGGCTGCATGCAAACCAGACGCTGAAGGCCGGGAGATACATGATCACGGTGACCACGTGAAAGACATGGCACCAGAGCTCGGACCAAAATAATGGCAGACGCGTTGGTGAAGCAAGACTCCACGAGCTGCATGGTGAAGCACTGCAGGGACTTGGGAGTGAAGACGGCTGTAATGCGTGCGTGCTGTATGCAACTGTGCTAGTGCATCCCACAAAAAAAAAACTGTGCTAGTCGAGTGTGCATAGTATGTGTTGCGTCCTTCTGTATATAAAAACTGTGGCTCAGTTGGCTACCGCGGGCGAGTTACCAGGCGTACGTCCCCGGTTCGAATCTCCAATGGCCCATAATATTTATCCTTCATCCATTCACTGACAGGTGGGACCCATGTATGGAGGAGAGAGAACGTTGCCACACAGCGTGTTTGACCGGTCAACTCAGATAAATACGAAGCTATACGATGAGTGAGTGACCGTATAATCACCTAAACTTGTACATAATGACCGTATTGATCAACTTCTTATGTACAGTGATCAAAGTGGCCTTGCTCCACAAGTTTAAGTACGGTGAATGAATTTTACTCAATTTGTAGAGCTGAATGTAGACGCTGCATTTTATGCTGCAGAAGGTGTTGGTGCCACAGCAGCGGTGATTAGAGATGATAAAGGGGTCTTTCTAGCAGCACAATGTATTTTCATTCCTTATGCTTCTAGCATGGTTACCACTGAAGCCCAAGCAATGAGGGATGGACTAAATTTTGCAAACTCTTTGGGATTCCCGCGAGTGGAGGCGGAATCAGATTCATTGATCGTAATTGAAGCATGTGAGGGGCAATCGAGATGGTGGGATGAAGATGCTGCAATTTTTGCTGAATGTGTGGATGTTTCAGTTTTGATTGGGAAGGTCAAATTTAAGCATTGCTTTCGTAGTTCAAATCAAGCGGCTCATGTGCTAGCCAATTATAGTTTTTGTAATAAGACTTCTAGTACCTGGACGGATGAACCGCCGGGATGTCTAATTTCAAAACTTGTGGACGATAATTCCTATCTAAGTTAATAAAGCTAGCCATGATGGCCTTCCCTCAAAAAAAGGTTAAATTTATTTAGAAAAAAAAAAACTAAAGGTTAAATTCACAAAGCCTTGTAAAATTTCAAGGCATTTAGTCAAAACTCCAGGTTGCCGGGAAATAACCACAAGCCACAAGAAACACAATACTTGAAACAAATGTACACCAATTACTTTGTATAGCAAATATAAGTTAAAATAGACAGGCGCAGTAACGCGCGCCATCAATGATCTACTATAACAATAACACGTACAAGGTGAAAGGTACACGTGTTCAATCACTAATGATGAAATTGATTAACCAAAAGTAGCTGTGTTGATGTTCCAGCGAAAAATAGATTAGATTAAATAAATTCAAAAGCATATGTTAACCGCCATAGTTCTTCCTTCTGACTAAAACGGACCGTCTGAAACTGTACATTCGCTTTTCTGATATGACAGGGACTCCTTAGGAGGTAGTATATCGAAGTAGCAAGGACGGTAGGGAAAAGCACCACGGAAACGAAAAATCTCACCTAAATCTTGCATGCTTGAGCTGTCAAGATGATACACCATCACCGCGGGTCTTAAATGTAGGAGAAGAGCATTTTGTGTGGATGAAAACCAATGATCTTGCACGATAACTTTGAAGCGCCTAGGTCGTCGGCAGCAACATTTTCGTCTAAGTGGATGAAGTTGTCTTTGTCTGAGTTCCATGAGTACTCAGAGCCCTCTGTACTGCCGAGAGTGTCATCATCGTTGTAATGTATCGGTAAATTATTTAGGTCTTCTCTGGTATCGGCTACCTCCCATTCTATTTCCATCCTTGGTTTTGATTCTCTCATCAAAAGTTTCATTGCATAATAGTGCGGCCTGAGGTTGGCCTCATGTTCTAGCACCCACTCAAGCTGGCCGTCAGTCGATTTCACTCAGTACCCATACCAGGAGATTGTAGTTGTCGGGCATCACGTAGCGAACTCCTCCCTCATAGTTGGCTAAGACAGATCCCTTAGGCAGTTCAGTGTTTCTTTATGCTCCTCTACGTTATCGGCAGGTGGATCATCTAGGAGCTTAACCATGTCATACATCTTCTCCGAGCAACGCAGAATCACAAGGAACCACACGGTGCGGTCACCACGTCATAGAGGTGCCCCGGGGCGCATCGTCCCGGTCCAAACTGTTGATTCTCCCATCGGCTGGTCCGCGAGGAGAAAACTAGCAGAGACAACACATTTTTCTTGAGCACCTCGTGATGCCCTTTTCTCGTCCACAGACGACAAAAATTTCAGATGTAAGATGAACACCTCGTGATGCCACGACACGAACGGATCGAAGGAGAGAAACAACCTCCCCATGTCGTGCGTCCATGGTTCCGGCGGGTTGCACAGACTAGCATGCCACGTCGTCGCTAGATTGCACATGTGGACATCGTTGACAGATTCAAAAAAGTACCTGTCATGTATGAGGAGGAGGTCGTTGCAGTGCTGCTGTACCTAACACCAGTCTGTCCAGTCGTGGGGATCCAGCACCAAATCTTTCCAGGTGAGAGGACGCTGGAAGCGAGCGACAGGGTCGACGCCGGTGCGCGACGGAGGAGGGGCGAAGAAGGCAGAGTGTGGTGAGCACAAGACGTTGGGGGGAGGCGGCAGCAATGGCCCACCCTGGCCCCGATTAAGCTCCGCTAGTGCTTGTTCCCTTAGGCTTTGTTGTTTTATGTGTAAACTACTAGATTGTACTTTTCATCTGCCTACAAAAGAGCGTTGATTTGGATGAAGAGCTGCCGGTTATGCCGCAAAGTGAGCCATAGTTGTCCATGAAAATACAAGAGTGGGAGTGGTACCATAGCATTGAAATTAATCCACACGTCCTCCTTTTACAATTATAAATATTATATGTTGTTTAGTACTACTAGTAGACAGCTCACTACTGTTAAGCTTCATGCACTAGTCAATACAAACAAAAGTCCGAACTAATGAAAAGTGCTAGGCAATTCACATACATACTTCAACACATCTTCTCATGTGTGACACGAAAAGTCAACACGACGACGCGCAAAACTCACGTATAACTCAAGAGGCCTATACGTGGACACAAAGGTGAGCTACCAAGGACTTGAACTCAAGACCTTGGATCCTGATACCATGTTAAGATTCATGCACCAGCCAACGCAACCAAAAGTCCGAACTGATGTAAATGGCTAGTGCAATCCACATATACCGTAACAACCACCAGGGTAAGGATAGACCAGATTCCTGTTGTATTGAAATATAACCTTGCACTGATATTTGCTCCCAGAAATCATATGTACATGCAAGTCGTTGAGGTGAAATTCGGAAACACGAGTGCAACGCTAAATGCGATGAAGAACGATAATCGGGTGTCAATACCACATTGTACACATATTAAAGCCAAGTCAGAGGGACTGATCTGTGGTCTCAGAAATCATACGGACCCACAGTCGTTGAGGTGGAGCTTGGAAAGATGTGTGCATCGCCAAAATATATTGCCTAGCACTAGGATAATTTGGCATGACTACCACCTTGTGCACACGTTTATCCGACAGAGTGAATCGGACGATCCTCCTGGTTTTGAGGGAAAAAATTCAAACATCTACAGTGCCAGAAGTGAAGGATGATGATCGAAAGTTTGTTGCATCTACTGTTAGAGCAAGGTTAATAGTGTTGGCTTGAAGCTAGGCCAACTCAACATTGCACGAGTGGTACAACTGGTGTTGCTCAACAAGCCCGTTCCAATCAGGCTCTTTGAAATACTTTTTATCCACATCAGGCCCACCTTCCTCAGAAAAAGTAACTTATTCTCCCTCATAGTAAATTTCAGCGGGTTCAAATGCCGCCCCGTCGACCAGAACTGGTTGTTTTGGCGTTCGCAACTTTCAAAATTTCGGGTGGAAAGCACCTTTCAGAAATATCAATTTGGTGCATGTCCTCGTGCGGTCTTTCAGAACGCCGGGATGGGTAGTTCGGTAAACCAACCAGGTCATACAAAAAATCCCGCATTATCTTTTGGAAGCCACATCCAAATCTCCCTCGTTTGCCCTCCCGGTGTCCTTCTCTGTGTCGTTTCGGCGTCCCCATCTTCCTCAGGCGGAAGATGGCACCAAGGTGGAAGATGCCACCATCGACTACCGCTCATTCTGAGTAAGCGAAGATGGCACTAGTGCAGAACCGGGCTTTAGCGCCGGTTCGTAAGGGCCTTTAGTGCCGGTTCTACAATCGTCACTAAAGAGTGGAGACTAAAGCCCCCCCTTACTACTGGTTCGGCACGAACCGGCGCTAAAGTGTCACCACGTGGCACGAGCCAGCCCCGGGTGCTGGTAGACTACTAAATGTTTGAGGGGGTTTTGGTTTTTATTTTTTATTTTTCCATTAATTTTGTGTTTTTCATTTAATTCTTTTTTGTTTGCTGGTATTTTACGATACTACATATTGTACACGTTATGCATATATATAAATAGATTTTCTCGTAGAATTGCATATTCATCGAATGTGTCACAACCACCACCATTAATTATTCACACATACACATGTGTGTGTATATATATATATATATATATATATATATATATATATATATATATATATATATATACAATTTCTCCTACATGTTGCCTTGGTGCCTTCGAAGCACGATGACAAGTGGTTCATGGGGGCGGTAGCGGGTAATAGTATTCTCCTTTGGGATCTATGACCTGGTCGAGCAAAAATCCCGCTATTTCCTCTTGAAGTGCTAGTATGCGCTCCGTTGGTAGGAGCTGCTCCCGCACCTCTCTGAACTGTTAAGAAGGAGATCAATATGCATGTGTATTAGTTGTGTGACTAGATATCGATAATGGTGTAAACATTTGTGAATAGTGTTCTGACAAACGTACCCAGTCCTGTCTTTGAGATCTGCTCCTTTCGGATGCCATCATGCGAATGTTCTCGCAAACGTAGAATGCACATAGATCAGTCCCCAGCGCCTGCTTCAGGGCCTTTACGAGAATTGAATTTAATCAGGTAATAATTAATCAAGCATGATAATTAATTAATGGTATTGAAACAAGAATTAAAAAGATGGTAGCTAGCTAGCTAGTACTACTTAATTACTTACCTTGATGAACTTTGCCTAAGCCCTGCCTGCCGGCAAAGAAAATTAATAAAGGGGTTATTAAATAGTTCATATCAGGAAATGACGAACTAAATAGGCAGAGATATAGTTAATAATGATTCAAATTACCTGTTGACTATCCCCTTCACGATGATGTAGTCACTTTCTTTTTTAAGTAGTGAGTTCAATACTTTAACTTTTCCTTCTTCAACTTTAATGTCTAACAAGATCCAGTGGTACCTGCATGCGCATACGTTTGCATGTATAAATTAAGCGGGCATGCATGTGCATAACACTAATCAACTAACTCTAACCCTATACACTTATTAACATCCACTAGTAGAAAAAGGGTCAAATGTCAAGCACATTAGTGCCGGTTTGTTTTTGAGCCGGCACTAATGTGTGCATTAGTGCCGGCTCCAACGGCTAGCCAGCCGCTTTCATTAGTACCGGTTCGTGGCCGACCTTTAGCACCGGTTCGTGCCACGGACCGGTACTAAAGTGAGTGGTGGCAGGATGTTGTCAGTCCGGGGCCCCTCCAGCACCTTTAGTACCGGTTCATGGCACGAACCGGTACTAAAGGTCATCCTACATAAACCCTTCGTCCACCCGAGCTCGCTCTGTTCTTTCCCTTTCCCCTCTCCTCTCTGTTCTTCCCCTCTTCCTCTCGAGCTCATCACACATTTTGCCCAAAATTTGTCAAGATTTGAAGGCCCCCATCCATTCAAATGATCACAAAGGTTAGCAACTTTGTCCTTTCATCTCTCATTGCTAGATTAGCTCTTGCAATGCTTTGTATAGTGATTAATTTATGAGTTTAGTAATTTGGTAGAAAATATATGTGCTAGTATTTGATTTATATGCAATTTGAGGTCAAAACTAACACTTAGTTTGCATATGTAGGTGTGGTTTACTTAGTGCCTTCTAAATCTCCGTCGTAACCACAGTCGATCGCCCGCACCGTTCCATCGCCGGCACCACCTTGTGGTGAGCCTCTTGTTCATGAATGTTTTACATTACCAAATTGATGTTTGTGTGATTTGGATATATAGTTACTCGTATAATTATCTTACCCGTACGTTGTTTGTTATACATAGTGCCATGGTTTTGATATCTGTCCCCGTCGGCCCTCGTCCTTGTTATGATTCGGATGTGGTATATTCTCTTTTAAAACTAGTTGTTGCATTTCGTGTTTATGACAAATTATGCCCATCAAGTTGACATAGATATTTTTGTCTAGGAGGTTTGTGAACCGGAAATTCCAACCGACCCTATTGTCGAGAGGTTAAATTTAGTTGAAAGAGAAAACGAGTATTTGAAAGAAAAATTGAAAAGAATTGAGGGGGAGAAGATGGAATTGGAGTTGCATGTTGCCGATGTCGTCGATGATCACAAGATCAAGATGGAGAAAATGCGCTTGAAGATTAGAAAGATTAGAAAATATGCCATTGATAGTGAGGCTTGGTATCATTATGCTGTTGGATCAATTGTTACCTTAGTTGCGATCTTGATCGCATTTGTTGTTGCATTTAAATTCTTTAGTTAGAGAGTTATTTGTTTGTTGCATTTAAGTCTTGTATGAACTTGTATTAATTTGGTCTATTCGGTGTTGTGTAATGAAGATGAGCCGACAATGGATGTACGATGACCGATGCTCTCCCGAGTTCATTAATGGCGTGCAAACTTTTCTGCTTGCGGCTGAGGCAAACAAGCGGGCGGATGGTTTTATGCCTTGTCCATGTTTAGTCTGTAAGAATGATCACAATTACTCTACGTCAAGAACCATTCACGTCCACCTGTTTAAGTCCGGTTTCATGCCCCACTATAATGTTTGGACCAAGCACGGAGAAAGATGGGTTATGATGGAAGACAATGAAGAAGAAGAGGACGACGACAGCTATCCTGGCCATGGGTTCCCTGAATACGATGATACAACAATGGGGGAAGAAGCTGAGCCGGCAATGCGGGAAGAAACTGAAGAAGAGGCATCAGATGAGCCCGCTGATGATCTAGGTCGGGCCATTGCCGATGCAAAGAGAAACTGCGCAAGTGATTTGGAGAAGAAGAAGTTGCAGCGCCTGTTAGAGGATCACAAGAAATTGTTGTACCCGAATTGCGAAGCTGACAAGAAAAAGTTGGGCACCACACTGGAATTGCTGCAATGGAAGGCAGCGAATGGTGTATCTGACAAGGGATTTGGAAAGTTGCTGGTAATGATAAAGAATATGCTTCCAAAGGACAACGAATTGCCCGAGAGTACGTACGAAGCAAAGAAGGCTGTCTGCCCTCTAGGGTTAGAGGTGCAGAAGATACATGCATGCCCTAATGACCGCATCCTCTACCGCGGATTTGCCACACTGGAATTGCCCGAGAGTACGTACAAGGATTTGAACACTTGCCCGATATGCGGTGCATTGCGCTATAAGATCAGGCGCGATGACCCTGGTGATGTCGAGGGCGAGCGCACCAGGAAGAAGATTCCTGCCAAGGTGATGTGGTATGCTCCTATAATACCACGGTTGAAACGTTTGTTCCAAAACAAAGAGCATGCCAAGGCGATGCGATGGCACAGAGAAGACCGTAACAAAGACGGAAAGTTGAGAGTACCCGCTGACGGGTCGCAGTGGAGAAAAATCGAGAGAAAGTACGGGAAGGAGTTTGCAGATGACGCAAGGAACATATGGTTTGGTCTAAGCGCAGATGGCATTAATCCTTTTGGGGAGCAAAGCAGCAACCATAGCACCTGGCCTGTGACTCTATGTTTGTATAACCTTCCTCCTTGGTTGTGCATGAAGCGGAAGTTCATTATGATGCCAGTGCTCATCCAAGGCCCTAAGCAACCCGGCAACGACATTGATGTGTACCTAAGGCCATTAGTTGAAGAACTCTTACAGCTGTGGAATGGAACAGGTGTACGTGCGTGGGATGAGCACACGGGGGAAGAATTTGACCTAAAGGCCTTGCTGTTCGTGACCATCAATGATTGGCCTGCTCTCAGTAACCTTTCAGGACAGACAAACAAGGGATACCGCGCATGCACGCACTGTTTGGATGATACCGACAGTATATATTTGGACAATTGTAGGAAGAATGTGTACCTGGGACATCGTCGATTTCTTCGAGCAGGCATCCCGTAAGAAAGAAAGGCAAGCATTTCAAAGGTGAGGCGGATCACCGGACGAAGCCTCGCCACCGTACTGGTGCTGATGTACATGATATGGTCAAGGATTTGAAGGTAGTCTTTGGAAAGGGTCCTGGCAGACAACCTGTTCCGAATGACGCTGACGGACGCGCACCCATGTGGAAGAAGAAATCTATATTTTGGGACCTGCCCTATTGGAAAGATCTAGAGGTCCGCTCTGCAATCGACGTGATGCACGTGACGAAGAATCTTTGCGTGACCCTGCTTGGCTTCTTGGGCGTGTATGGGAAGACAAAAGATACACCTGAGGCACGGGAGGACCAGCAACGTATGCATGGAAAAGACGGCATACATCAGGGTCATGCCAGCTACGCTCTTACCAAAGAAGAGAAGGAAATCTTCTTTGAATGCCTGCTCAGTATTAAGGTACCGTCTGGCTTCTCGTCGAATATAAAGGGAATAATAAACATGGCAGAGAAAAAGTTCCAGAACCTAAAGTCTCATGACTGCCACGTGATTATGACGCAACTGCTTCCGGTTGCATTGAGGGGGCTTCTACCGGATAACGTTCGATTAGCCATTGTGAAGCTATGTGCATTCCTCAATGCAATCTCTCAGAAGGTAATCGATCCAGAAATCATACCAAGGTTAGAGAATGATTTGGTGCAATGTCTTGTCAGTTTCGAGTTGGTGTTCCCACCATCCTTCTTCAACATCATGACGCACGTCCTAGTTCACCTATGCGAAGAGATTAACGTTTTGGGTCCTGTATTTCTACACAATATGTTCCCCTTTGAGAGGTTCATGGGAGTCTTAAAGAAATATGTTCATAACCGTGCTAGGCCAGAAGGAAGCATCTCCAAGGGCCATGAAAATGAGGAGGTCATTGAGTTTTGTATTGACTTTATTCCTGACCTTAAGCCGATTGGTGTTCCTGAATCGCGGCATAAGGGCAGACTGGATGGAAAAGGCACGCTAGGAGGGAATCAAAAAATATGTATGGACGGACATTCTCTCACTGAAGCACACTACACAGTTATACAGAATTCCGCCTTGGTGGCTCCGTATATGGACGAACACAAGAATTTTCTACGCTCCAAACACCCGGAGCGGTCTGATGACTGGATTACACGTGAACAAACCAGGAGTTTCGCCGGCTGGTTGCAGACACGTACCATGCATGACGCCTCTATTGAAGATGACCTGTACTCGCTGTCCCAGTTACCATCTTCGAATATAATGACTTTCAAAGGGTACGAGATAAATGGTAATACATTTTACACGATCGCCCAAGATAAGAAGAGCACCAACCAAAACAGTGGTGTCCGCTTTGATGCAACAACCAAGACGGGAAAGGAAACATATTATGGTTACATAGAGGAGATATGGGAACTTGACTATGGACGTGGTTTGAAGGTCCCTTTGTTTCGGTGCAAATGGGTCCATATGACACGATATGGGGTAACGGAAGACCCGCAGTATGGAATGACAACAGTGGATCTCAACAATCTTGCGTATGCAGATGAACCATTCGTCCTAGCTAATGATGTGGCACAGGTTTTCTATTTGAAGGATATGTCTACCAACCGAGAAAAAGAAAAGATAAGGAAGCGAATGCATCATACGATGAGCCAAAGCGCCACATAGTTCTTTCTGGGAGGAGAAACATCGTGGGAGCGGATGACAAGACAGACATGTCAGAAGATTATGAAAAGTTTGATGAAATTGCTCCATTCACAGTGAATATTGACCCGAGCATCCAGTTAAATGATGAAGATTTTCCATGGCTACGGCGCAATGGGACATACGCGAAGAAAAAGTTTCACACCCAAAGATCTGGGATGTGATCGGCTTCACTATCATCACTTTCTTCTGTGTTTCAGACCCAGGAGGGAATCTCTGTAATAGTTAGGGTAGTTATGTGTTTTGGCATTTGAAACGCGAAGAAATTTTATGTGCAAACAAATTCTTTCATGCATTTACTGATTTTTTCAGCTAAATGACCCTGAAATTGAAAAGCATTTCAAATGAACTAAGAAAAGGTTGAAAGTTGGCATGGTATCATAATTTCACCCACATAGCATGTGCAAAAAAGTAGAGAGGATTACCGCAAAAACTGAATGCACTTCGTGTATAAAATGGACAATCTCTTTCAAAGTATCAGGGTTTCGGACGAAAACTCATCCGTTACAAAGGCATTTCATTTTTTAAATAACCTAAGCATTACCAAATTGAATATAATTATAAAACACACTAATATTAAACATAAGAAAAAAGAATCACTGAAAATCTATTTTCAAAGTTAAGTTATTCACAAACTAGTGATTCACACAAATTTCAAATAATTCAAAATGTAAACTATTCAAATTTGTAAACTACCGGCACTAATAGAAAGTTTGTAATTTTTTATACCTAAAGCAAAAATACTCACAAAGAAACTATAAATATAGCAAAAAACAACTCAAAAATGAATAAAACAAAAATAAATAAAGCAAAAAAATAAGAAAATAAAAAAGCCCGCCTACTGCGCCACAGCGGCCTGCATACGACTAGAAACCCGACCTGTTGTTGGGCCAGGATGCAGGCCCGCAAAGGCCCAATAGGCCCACAGGGCAGCATAGAACAGGTAGGCCCAGAAGGCCTGCAATAGAGAGGATCTCGAGACAGCTGCCGCAGCGGGGCTTATAAGCAGCTGCGGGCGCCCTTCGGCTAGCGAGGTGGGACTAAACTTGCCCGCACCGCACCTGCGCCACCGCACCCCTTTAGTACCGGGTCGTGGCTCCAACCGGTTCTAAAGGGGGGTCTTTAGTACCGGTTGGTGCCACCACCCGGTACTAAAGGTGTGCGCTATCCGCCGCTTCGCCTGGCCAAAACAGACCTTTAGTACCGGTTGGTGGCTCCAACCGGTACTAAAGGTGGGTTCTATATAAGAAAACACTTCAAAAAAAGTCGGCAGTTCGTTCTCCCTCTACTTCTTCTCCTCTGCCCCGTCGCCGCCCCCGTCGCCGTCCGTCGCCGTCGTTGCCGTCCCCGTCATCGTCCGTCGCCGTCCCCTCTGCCTCGCCGTCGCCGTCGCCGTCACCCGCGCTGTGAGCCCCTCTCCCCGGCCCCTCTCCTCCCTCCAATCGAAGCCACCGCGCCGCCGGCGCCGTAGGGTGCACACGCGCGCGCACACACACAGGCACACAGAAACACACACACGATTCTATTTTTTCTGTTTTTTATACAAATGTTTTAGATGAATTAATTAATTAATTAGATTAATGTCAAATAGTATATAGAAATGTTAGAAATTTTAGAAATGTTAGTTTTATCTAGATGAATTTGATTAACTTCAAATTGTTATAGAAATGTTAGAAATGTTATAGAAATGGTAGTTTTTAGTTTCTTATAATCTTAGTTATAGAAATGTTAGCAATTTTTCTGTTTTTTGGTTATAGAAATATTAGAAATGTTAGTTATATATATAGAAATGTTAGAAATTTTAGAATTAGTTTTAGCTAGATGAATTAGATTAATGTCAAATTGTTAGACGATGATCGATGTTTTTTTCAGTTTCTTATAATTTTAGTTATCACAATCCAATCATTTAAAAAATGTTACTTTTTGCGGGCATATAGTATTTGTTCTCGACGATGCCCGGCCCGCATCCTCACCGTCGACCCGTTCGCGACAACGTCCGGCGGACCCATGTCCGGTATTGGGCTCCGCCGGGCTGGCACTGGGAGGTGCTACCTGGAGGGGCGCGCCGCTTGGTGAGGAACCCGGCCTCGGGTCCCGTCGTCGACCCTGATCTCCTTTGGTGGCGTTTGTTGGGGAACGTAGTAATTTCAAAAAAATTCTACGCACACGCAAGATCATGGTGATGCATAGCAACGAGAGGGGAGAGTGTTGTCCACGTACCCTCGTAGACCAAAAGCGGAAGCGTTAACACAACGCGGTTGATGCAGTCGTACGTCTTCACGATCCGACCGATCAAGTACCGAATGCACGGCACCTCCGAGTTCAGCACACGTTCAGCTCGATGACGTCCCTCGAACTCCGATCCAGCCGAGTGTTGAGGGAGAGTTTCGTCAGCACGGTGTGGTGACGATGATGATGTTCTACCGACGCAGGGCTTCGCCTAAGCTCCGCTACGATATTATCGAGGTGTAATATGGTGGAGGGGGGCACCGCACACGGCTAAAAGATCGTTGATCAATTGTGTGTCTATGGGGTGCCCCCTGCCCCCGTATATAAAGGAGCAAGGGGGAGGCCGCCGGCCAAGGAGGAGGGCGCGCCAAGGGGGAAGTGGGAGTAGGACTCCTCCTTTCCTTGTTGGAATAGGAGAAGGGAAGGGAGCAGGAGAAAGAAGGAAGGGGGCGCCCCCCCTCCCTAGTCCAATTCGGACTAGTCCATGGGGAGGGGTGCAGCCACCCTTTGGGGTCTTTCTCTCCTTTCCCGTATGGCCCATTAAGGCCCAATACGAATTCCCGTAACTCTCCGGTACTCCGAAAAATACCCGAATCACTCGGAACCTTTCCGAAGTCCGAATATAGTCGTCCAATATATCGATCTTTACGTCTCGGCCATTTCGAGACTCCTCGTCATGTCCCCGATCTCATCCGGGACTCCGAACTCCTTCGGTACATCAAAACACATAAACTCATAATATAACCGTCATCGTAACGTTAAGCGTGCGGACCCTACGGGTTCGAGAACTATGTAGACATGACCGAGACACCTCTCCGGTCAATAACCAATAGCGGAACCTGAATGCTCATATTGGCTCCCACATATTCTACGAAGATCTTTATCGGTTAGACCGCATAACAACATGCGTTGTTCCCTTTGTCATCGGTATTGTTACTTGCCCGAGATTCGATCGTCGGTATCTCGATACCTAGTTCAATCTCGTTACCGGCAAGTCTCTTTACTCGTTCCGTAATACATCATCCCGCAACTAACTCATTAGTTGCAATGCTTGCAAGGCTTATAGTGATGTGCATTACCGAGTGGGCCCAGAGATACCTCTCCGACAATCGGAGTGACAAATCCTAATCTCGAAATACGCCAACCCAACAAGTACCTTCGGAGACACCTGTAGAGCACCTTTATAATCACCCAGTTACGTTGTGACGTTTGGTAGCACACAAAGTGTTCCTCCGGTAAACGGGAGTTGCATAATCTCATAGTCATAGGAACATGTATAAGTCATGAAGAAAGCAATAGCAACATACTAAACGATCGAGTGCTAAGCTAACGGAATGGGTCAAGTCAATCACATCATTCTCCTAATGATGTGATCCCGTTAATCAAATGACAACTCATGTCTATGGCTAGGAAACATAACCATCTTTGATCAACGAGCTAGTCAAGTAGAGGCATACTAGTGACACTCTGTTTGTCTATGTATTCACACATGTATCAAGTTTCCGGTTAATACAATTCTAGCATGAATAATAAACATTTATCATGATATAAGGAAATAAATAATAACTTTATTATTGCCTCTAGGGCATATTTCCTTCAGTCTCCCACTTGCACTAGAGTCAATAATCTAGTTCACATCGCCATGTGATTTAACATCAATAGTTCACATCACCATGTGATTAACACCCATAGTTCACATCGTCATGTGACCAACACCCAAAGGGTTTACTAGAGTCAGTAATCTAGTTCACATCGCTATGTGATTAACACCCAAAGAGTACTAAGGTGTGATCATGTTTTGCTTGTGAGATAATTTTAGTCAACGGGTCTGTCACATTCAGATCCGTAAGTATTTTGCAAATTTCTATGTCTACAATGCTCTGCACGGAGCTACTCTAGCTAATTGCTCCCACTTTCAATATGTATCTAGACCGAGACTTAGAGTCATCTAGATTAGTGTCAAAACTTGCATCGACGTAACCCTTTACGACGAACCTTTTGTCACTTCCATAATCGAGAAACATATCCTTATTCCACTAAGGATAATTTTGACCGCTGTCCAGTGATCTACTCCTAGATCACTATTGTACTCCCTTGCCAAAATCAGTGTAGGGTATACAATAGATCTGGTACACAGCATGGCATACTTTATAGAACCTATGGCCGAGGCATAGGGAATGACTTTCATTCTTTTCTATCTTCTGCCGTGGTCGGGCTTTGAGTCTTACTCAATTTCACACCTTGTAACACAGGCAAGAAACTCTTTCTTTGACTGTTCCATTTTGAACTACTTCAAAATCTTGTTAAGGTATGTACTCATTGAAAAAACTTATCAAGCGTCTTGATCTATCTCTATAGATCTTGATGCTCAATATGTAAGCAGCTTCACCGAGGTCTTTCTTTGAAAAACTCCTTTCAAACACTCCTTTATGCTTTGCAGAATAATTCTACATTATTTCCGATCAACAATATGTCATTCACATATACTTATCAGAAATGCTGTAGTGCTCCCACTCACTTTCTTGTAAATACAGGCTTCACCGCAAGTCTGTATAAAACTATATGCTTTGATCAACTTATCAAAGCGTATATTCCAACTCCGAGATGCTTGCACCAGTCCATAGATGGATCGCTGGAGTTTGCATATTTTGTTAGCACCTTTAGGATTGACAAAACCTTCTGGTTGCATCATATACAACTCTTCTTTAATGAATCCATTAAGGAATGCAGTTTTGTTTATCCATTTGCCAGATTTCATAAAATGCGGCAATTGCTAACATGATTCGGACAGACTTAAGCATCGCTGCGAGTGAGAAAATCTCATCGTATTCAACACTTTGAACTTTGTCAAAAACCTTTTTCCGACAAGTCTAGCTTTGTAGATAGTAACACTACTATCAGCGTCCGTCTTCCTCTTGAAGATCCATTTATTTTTATGGCTCGCCGATCATTGGGCAAGTCAATCAAAGTCCATACTTTGTTCTCATACATGGATCCCATCTCAGATTTCATGGCCTCAAGCCATTTTGCGGAATCTGGGCTCACCATCGCTTCTTCATAGTTCGTAGGTTCGTCATGGTCTAGTAACATAACCTCCAGAACAGGATTACCGTACCACTCTGGTGCGGATCTTACTCTGGTTGACCTACGAGGTTCAGTAACAACTTGATCTGAAGTTTCATGATCATCATCATTAACTTCCTCACTAATTGGTGTAGGTGTCACAGGAACCGGTTTCTGTGATGAACTACTTTCCAATAAGGGATGAGGTACAGTTACCTCATCAAGTTCTACTTTCCTCCCACTCACTTCTTTCGAGAGAAACTCCTTCTCTAGAAAGGATCCATTCTTAGCAACGAATGTCTTGCCTTCGGATCTGTGATAGAAGGTGTACCCAACTGTCTCCTTTGGGTATCCTATGAAGACACATTTCTCCGATTTGGGTTTGAGCTTATCAGGATGAAACCTTTTCACATAAGCATCGCAACCCCAAACTTTAAGAAACGACAACTTTGGTTTCTTGCCAAACTACAGTTCATAAGATGTCGTCTCAACGGATTTAGATGGTACCCTATTTAACGTGAATGCAGCTGTCTCTAATGCATAACCCCAAAACGATAGTGGTAGATCGGTAAGAGACATCATATATCGCACCATATCTAATAAAGTACGGTTACGATGTTCGGACACACCATTACACCGTGGTGTTCCAGGTGGCGTGAGTAGTGAAACTATTTCACATTGTTTTAACTGAAGGCCAAACTCGTAACTCAAATACTCTTCTCCACGATCAGATCGTAGAAACTTTATTTTCTTGTTACGATGATTTTCCGCTTCACTCTGAAATTATATGAACTTTTCAAATGTTTCAGACTTCTGTTTCATTAAGTAGATATACCCATATCTGCTCAAATCATCTGTGAAGGTGAGAAAATAACGATATCCGCCACGAGCCTCAATATTCATCGGACCACATACATCTGTATGTATGATTTCCAACAAATCTGTTGCTCTCTCCATAGTTCCGGAGAACGGCGTTTTAGTCATCTTGCCCATGAGGCACAGTTCGCAAGCATCAAGTGATTCATAATCAAGTGATTCCAAAATCCCATCAGTATGGAGTTTCTTCATGCGCTTTACACCAATATGACCTAAACGGCAGTGCCACAAATAAGTTGCACTATCATTATTAACTTTGCATCTTTTGGCTTCATTATTATGAATATGTGTATCACTACGATCGAGATCCAACAAACCATTTTATTGGGTGTATGACCATAGAAGGTTTTATTCATGTAAACAGAACAACAATTATTCTCTAATTTAAATGAATAACCGTATTGCAACAAACATGATCAAATCATATTCATGCTCAACGCAAACACCAAATAACACTTATTTAGGTTCAACACTAATCCCGAAAGTATAGGGAGTGTGCGATGATGATCATATCAATCTTGGAACTACTTCCAACACACATCGTCACCTCGCCTTTTACTAGTCTCTGTTTATTCTGCAACTCCCGTTTCGAGTTACTACTCTTAGCAACTGAACCAGTATCAAATACCGAGGGGTTGCTATAAACACTAGTAAAGTACACATCAATAACATGTATATCCAATATACCTTTGTTCACTTTGCCATCCTTCTTATCCACCAAATACTTGGGGCAGTTCCGCTTCCAGTGACCAGTCCCTTTGCAGTAGAAGCACTTAGTCTCAGGCTTAGGTACCAGACTTGGGCTTCTTCACTTGAGCAGCAACTTGCTTGCCGTTCTTCTTGAAGTTCCCCTTCTTCCCTTTGCCCTTTTCTTGAAACTAGTGGTCTTGTCAACCATCAACACTTGATGTTTTTCTTGATTTCTACCTTCGTCGATTTCAGCATCACGAAGAGCTCGGGAATTACTTTCGTCATCCCTTGCATACTATAGTTCATCACGAAGTTCTACTAACTTGGTGATGGTGACTAGAGAATTCTGTCAATCACTATTTTATCTGGAAGATTAACTCCCACTTGATTCAAGCGATTGTAGTACCCAGACAATCTGAGCACATGCTCACTGCTTGAGCTATTCTCCTCCATCTTTTAGCTATAGAACTTGTTGGAGACTTCATATCTCTCAACTCGGGTATTTGCTTGAAATATTAACTTCAACTCCTGGAACATCTCATATGGTCCATGACGTTCAAAACGTCTTTGAAGTCCCGATTCTAAGCCGTTAAGCATGGTGCACTAAACTATCAAGTAGTCATCATATTGAGCTAGCCAAACGTTCATAACGTCTGCATCTGCTCCTGCAATAGGTCTGTCACCTAGCGGTGCATCAAGGACATAATTCTTCTGTGCAGCAATGAGGATAATCCTCAGATCACGGATCCAATCCGCATCTTTGCTACTAACATCTTTCAACATAATTTTTCTCTAGGAACATATCAAAAATAAACACAGGGAAGCAACAACGCGAGCTATTGATCTACAACATAATTTGCAAAATACTATCAGGACTAAGTTCATGATAAATTTAAGTTCAATTAATCATATTACTTAAGAACTCCCACTTAGATAGACATCCCTCTAATCCTCTAAGTGATCACGTGATCCATATCAACTAAACCATGTCCGATCATCACGTGAGATGGAGTAGTTTCAATGGTGAACATCACTATGTTGATCATATCTACTATATGATTCACGCTCGACCTTTCGGTCTCCGTGTTCCGAGGCCATATCTGCATATGCTAGGCTCGTCAAGTTTAACCTGAGTATTCCGCGTGTGCAACTGTTTTGCACCCGTTGTATTTGAACGTAGAGCCTATCACACCCGATCATCACGTGGTGTCTCAGCACGAAGAACTTTCGCAACGGTGCATACTCAGGGAGAACACTTTATCTTGAAATTTAGTGAGAGATCATCTTATAATGCTACCGTCAATCAAAGCAAGATAAGATGCATAAAAGATAAACATCACATGCAATCAATATAAGTGATATGATATGGCCATCATCATCTTGTGCTTGTGATCTCCATCTCCGAAGCACCGTCATGATCACCATCGTCACCGGCGCGACACCTTGATCTCCATCGTAGCATCGTTGTCGTCTCGCCAACTATTGCTTTTACGACTATCGCTACCGCTTAGTGATAAAGTAAAACAATTACATGGCGATTGCATTGCATACAATAAAGCGACAACCATATGGCTCCTGCCAGTTGCCGATAACTCGGTTACAAAACATGATCATCTCATACAATAAAATATAGCATCATGTCTTGACCATATCACATCACAACATGCCCTGCAAAAACAAGTTAGACGTCCTCTACTTTGTTGTTGCAAGTTTTACGTGGCTGCTACGGGCTTAGCAAGAACCGTTCTTACCTACGCATCAAAACCACAACGATAGTTTGTCAAGTTGGTGCTGTTTTAACCTTCGCAAGGACCGGGCGTAGCCACACTCGGTTCAACTAAAGTGAGAGAGACAGACACCCGCCAGTCACCTTTAAGCAACGAGTGCTCGCAACGGTGAAACCAGTCTCGCGTAAGCGTACGCGTAATGTCGGTCCGGGCCGCTTCATCTCACAATACCGCTGAACCAAAGTATGACATGCTGGTAAGCAGTATGACTTATATCGCCCACAACTCACTTGTGTTCTACTCGTGCATAACATCAACGCATAAAACCTAGGCTCGGATGCCACTGTTGGGGAACGTAGTAATTTCAAAAAAATTCCTACGCACACGCAAGATCATGGTGATGCATAGCAACGAGAGGGGAGAGTGTTGTCCACGTACCCTCGTAGACCGAAAGCGGAAGCGTTAACACAACGCGGTTGATGTAGTCGTACGTCTTCACGATCCGACCGATCAAGTACCGAACGCACGGCACCTCCGAGTTCAGCACACGTTCAGCTCGATGACGTCCCTCGAACTCCGATCCAGCCGAGTGTTGAGGGAGAGTTTCGTCAGCACGACGGCGTGGTGACGATGATGATGTTCTACCGACGCAGGGCTTCGCCTAAGCACCGCTACGATATTATCGAGGTGTAATATGGTGGAGGGGGGCACCGCACACGGCTAAAAGATCAATGATCAATTGTGTGTCTATGGGGTGCCCCCTGCCCCCGTATATAAAGGAGCAAGGGGGAGGCCGCCGGCCAAGGAGGAGGGCGCGCCAAGGGGGAAGTGGGAGTAGGACTCCTCCTTTCCTTGTTGGAATAGGAGAAGGGAAGGGAGCAGGAGAAAGAAGGAAGGGGGCGCCCCCCTCCCTAGTCCAATTCGGACTAGTCCATGGGGAGGGGTGCAGCCACCCTTTGGGGTCTTTCTCTCCTTTCCCGTATGGCCCATTAAGGCCCAATACGAATTCCCGTAACTCTCCGGTACTCCGAAAAATACCCGAATCACTCGGAACCTTTCCGAAGTCCGAATATAGTCGTCCAATATATCGATCTTTACGTCTCGGCCATTTCGAGACTCCTCGTCATGTCCCCGATCTCATCCGGGACTCCGAACTCCTTCGGTACATCAAAACACATAAACTCATAATATAACCGTCATCGTAACGTTAAGCGTGCGGACCCTACGGGTTCGAGAACTATGTAGACATGACCGAGACACCTCTCCGGTCAATAACCAATAGCGGAACCTGGATGCTCATATTGGCTCCCACATATTCTACGAAGATCTTTATCGGTCAGACCGCATAACAACATACGTTGTTCCCTTTGTCATCGGTATGTTACTTGCCCGAGATTCGATCGTCGGTATCTCGATACCTAGTTCAATCTCGTTACCGGCAAGTCTCTTTACTCGTTCCGTAATACATCATCCCGCAACTAACTCATTAGTTGCAATGCTTGCAAGGCTTATAGTGATGTGCATTACCGAGTGGGCCCAGAGATACCTCTCCGACAATCGGAGTGACAAATCCTAATCTCGAAATACGCCAACCCAACAAGTACCTTCGGAGACACCTGTAGAGCACCTTTATAATCACCCAGTTACGTTGTGACGTTTGGTAGCACACAAAGTGTTCCTCCGGTAAACGGGAGTTGCATAATCTCATAGTCATAGGAACATGTATAAGTCATGAAGAAAGCAATAGCAACATACTAAACGATCGAGTGCTAAGCTAACGGAATGGGTCAAGTCAATCACATCATTCTCCTAATGATGTGATCCCGTTAATAAAATGACAACTCATGTCTATGGCAAGGAAACATAACCATCTTTGATCAACGAGCTAGTCAAGTAGAGGCATACTAGTGACACTCTGTTTGTCTATGTATACACACATGTATCAAGTTTCCAGTTAATACAATTCTAGCATGAATAATAAACATTTATCATGATATAAGGAAATAAATAATAACTTTATTATTGCCTCTAGGGCGTATTTCCTTCAGCGTTCGTGTGGGCCACATTCGGTGCAGAGGGAGCCGGCCCCGCCGGAGGTGGTGCGTCGTCGTGTCAGGGAGGAGGACGAACACGTCCATCGCTACATGGCTGTTATGGACGTCAGGTTCTCCAATACCTGGCAGGATCTTTGGGCAGATGACCGGAGATATGATCCTGTGATGGTTCCTTGTCTTTGGGTGTCCACCGCCCACGCCCCAGGAACCGCGAGTGGCCTAGATTCTTCTATAGTATTCGATCTTTATTAGCTACCTAGCCAGTGATGTATTCGAGATTATATATTATTCGAGACGATGTATTCGAGATTATATATTATTCGAGACGATGCATATTATGTACTATATGATTAAGTTTTTCCTTATTGATTGCATCCATGCATTATAATTTGAATACTAAATTGTTTTATATTTCTTCTGTATTAGTTAAATAAAAGCTATGGCGGACAATACCATCAAAGCTATGGCGGATATATTAACGAATCGATCTTTCTTCTTTCAGCCCTCCGGATCGAGCAAATCTGCTTCTACAGACAGCAGGACAAAGCGCGGCCCGAGCAAAAAGTTGAAGGAGGGTGTAAAGTACAACATCGATTCCATCAAAGCTAGTGGCGAACCCCTCACGCCTAAGAACATTGCGAACAAGTTCGTTCGTCAGTGCGGAGTTCTTGTGAAGGACCAACTCCCGATCTTCATTCAAGAATGGAAAGAGCCAAAAACTAAACGCCCAGATGTTACTTGGGTCGACGACAGAGCAAAACAAAAGCTTTGGGAATCTCTGATGGAACATTTCACCCTACCAGATTATTTCACTGATGCAGATGTGCAGAAAGTCAAGGACGCTGCTGTTAAGAAGATGGCAATTGCATTCAACACCCACA
Source organism: Triticum aestivum (assembly GCF_018294505.1). Classification (NCBI taxonomy): domain Eukaryota; kingdom Viridiplantae; phylum Streptophyta; class Magnoliopsida; order Poales; family Poaceae; genus Triticum; species Triticum aestivum. The sequence continues at coordinate 503,834,298 of NC_057805.1, forward strand.
AGAAAACTGTATGGGCCAACTACCTCGCTGCAGAAAGGAAGACTCCAGAATTCAAGGGAACACTGGAGAAGCAAAGAGAACACTGGCCCGCTTTCGTGAAATTCAAGGAATCAGAATTATCTAAGGAACGGTCGAGAAAAACAAGGCCAATGCCGCAAAAAAGACGCAGTTCCATAGGCTGGGTCCAGGTGGCTACGCGGTGGCAATGCCTAAGTGGGATAAGTCTGAGCAAGAGATGGAGGATGCAGGGGTCACTCCGGTTACTAGGAGCTGCCCCCCCAGGTGCAGAACTTGGTTCTATGCGCATGGGGGGCGTTGGACCCGAAGACAGGCCTGGTTTCGAAGAAGGCAAGTCTAAAAGGAGTAGAACAAAAGTTACTTGACGCAATAGAAGATGCTCGAAAGGGGGTGTTCACACCCAACAGAGAGAACGACGAGCTTACGCACGCCCTGGGAAATCCTGAACACCCGGAAAGAACACGAGGCAAGGGCGTTATTCCCTGGTATGAGGGCTTTTCGGAATGGAACGACGACTACAGGACCCGTGCAAGAAAGAAGATGGAGGAGGAGGAGAAGAGGAAGCTGGAGGAGGAGCAGAGGAAGCAGGACGCGGAACGCCTTCGAGGCCTAGAAGTAAGGCACGCGGACTTGGCACTCAAATTCCAGCAGCAGCAGCAGCAGATTGACTCACTTAGCCAGGAAAGGGGGTCTCAGCAGCGGCAGCAGCAAGCGGTGTTGGAAATATGCCCTAGAGGCAATAATAAAATGGTTATTATTATATTTCCTTGTTCATGATATTTGTCTATTGTTCATGCTATAATTGTGTTATCCGGAAATCGTAATACATGTGTGAATACATAGACCACAACATGTCCCTAGTGAGCCTCTAGTTGACTAGCTCGTTGATCAACAGATAGTCATGGTTTCCTGACTATGGACATTGGATGTCATTGATAACGGGATCACATCATTAGGAGAATGATGTGATGGACAAGACCCAATTCTACGCATCACCAAGATCCATCTATGGAGTTTACTAGCAACGAGAGGGAAGGAGTGCATCTACATACCCTTGTAGATCGCGAGCGGAAGCGTTCAAGTGAACGGTGTTGATGGAGTCGTACTCGTCGTGATCCAAATCACCGATGACCGAGCGCCGAACGGACGGCACCTCCGCGTTCAACACACGTATGGTTGGGAAGACGTCTCCTCCTTCTTGATCCAGCAAGGGGGAAGGAGAGGTTGATGGAGATCCAGCAGCACGACGGCATGGTGGTGGAAGTAGCGGGGATCTCGGCAGGGCTTCACCAAGCTCAGCGAGAGGGAGAGGTGTCACGGGAGGGAGAGGGAGGCGCCAGAGGCTTGGGGTGCGGCTGCCCTCCCCCCTCTATATATAGGGCCCCTGGGGGGGCGCCGGCCCTAGGAGATCCCATCTCCAAGGGGGGCGGCGGCCAAGGGGGGGGACTTGCCCCCCAAGTCAAGTGGGGCGCCCCCCACCCCTAGGGTTTCCAACCCTAGGCGCAGGGAAGGCCCAAGGGGGGCGCACCAGCCCACCAGGGGCAGCCGCCACCCAAGCCTCTGGCGCCTCCCTCTCCCTCCCGTGACACCTCTCCCTCTCGCTGGGCTTGGCGAAGCCCTGCCGACATCCCCGCTACTTCCACCACCACGCCGTCGTGCTGCTAGATCTCCATCAACCTCTCCTTCCCCCTTGCTTGATCAAGAAGGAGGAGACGTCTTCCCAACCGTACGTGTGTTGAATGCGGAGGTGCCGTCGTTCGGCGCTCGGTCATCGGTGATTTGGATCACGACGAGTACGACTCCATCAACCCCGTTCACTTGACAGCTTCCGCTCGCGATCTACAAGGGTATGTAGATGCACTCCTTCCCTCTCGTTGCTAGTAAACTCCATAGATTGATCTTGGTGATGCGTAGAAAATTTTAAATTTCTGCTACGATCCTATACAGTGGCATCATGAGCTAGGTCTATGCGTAGTTTCTATGCACGAGTAGAACACAAACTTGTTGTGGGCGTAGATGTTGTCAATTTTCTTGCCACTACTAGTCTTATCTTGTTTCGGCGGCATCATGGGATGAAGCGGCCCGGACCGACCTTACACGTACGCTTACGTGAGACAGGTTCCACTGACTGACATGCACTAGTTGCATAAGGTGGCTAGCGGGTGTCTGTCTCTCCCACTTTAGTCGGATCGGATTCGATGAAAAGGGTCCTTATGAAGGGTAAATAGAAGTTGGCATATCACGTTGTGGTTTTACGTAAGTAAGAAACGTTCTTGCTAGAAACCTATAGAAGCCACGTAAAAACATGCAACAACAATTAGAGGACGTCTAACTTGTTTTTGCAGCATATGCCTTGTGATGTGATATGGCCAAAAGGATGTGATGAATGATATATAAGTGATGTATAAGATTGATCATGTTCTTGTAATAGGAATCACGACTTGCATGTCGATGAGTATGACAACCGGCAGGAGCCATAGGAGTTGTCTTTATTTTTTGTATGACCTGCGTGTCATTGAATAACGCCATGTAAATTACTTTACTTTATTGCTAAACACGTTAGCCATAGAAGTAGAAGTAATCGTTGGCGTGACAACTTCATGAAGACACGATGATGGAGATCATGGTGTCATGCCGGTGATGAGGATGATCATGGCACCCCGAAGATGGAGATCAAAGGAGCAAAATGATATTGGCCATATCATGTCACTATTTGATTGCATGTGATGTTTATCATGTTTTACATCTTATTTGCTTAGAACGACGGTAGCTTAGATAAGATGATCCCTCGCAATAATTTCAAGAAAGTGTTCCCCCAAACTGTGCACCGTTGCGAAGGTTCGTTGTTTCGAAGCACCACGTGATGATCAGGTGTGATAGATTCTAACGTTCGAATACAACGGGTGTAAGCCAGATTTACACACGCAATACACTTAGGTTGACTTGACGAGCCTAGCATGTACAGACATGGCCTCAGAACACGGAAGACCGAAAGGTCGAGCATGAGTCGTATAGAAGATACGATCAACATGAAGATGTTCACCGATGTTGACTAGTCCGTCTCACGTGATGATCGGACACGGCCTAGTTAACTCGGATCATGTTTCACTTAGATGACTAGAGGGATGTCTATCTGAGTGGGAGTTCATTGAATAATTTGATTAGATGAACTTAATTATCATGAACTTAGTCTAAAATCTTTACAATATGTCTTGTAGATCAAATGGCCCATGCTAATGTTGCCCTCAACTTCAACGCGTTCCTAGAGAAAACCAAGCTGAATGATGATGGCAGCAACTATACGGATTGGGTCCGGAACCTGAGGATCATCCTCATAGCTGCCAAGAAAGATTATGTCCTAGAAGCACCGCTAGGTGAAGCACCCATCCCAGAGAACCAAGACGTTATGAACGCTTGGCAGCAGCGTGCTGATGATTACTCCCTCGTTCAGTGCGGCATGCTTTACAGCTTAGAACCGGGGCTCCAAAAGCGTTTTGAGCAACACGGAGCATATGAGATGTTCGAAGAGCTGAAAATGGTTTTCCAAGCTCATGCCCGGGTCGAGATATATGAAGTCTCCGACAAGTTCTTCAGTTGTAAGATGGAGGAAAATAGTTCTGTCAGTGAGCACATACTCAAAATGTCTGGGTTACACAACCGCTTGACTCAGCTGGGAGTTAATCTCCCGGATGACGCGGTCATTGACAGAATCCTTCAGTCGCTTCCACCGAGCTACAAGAGCTTTGTGATGAACTTCAATATGCAGGGGATGGAAAAGACCATTCCTGAGGTATATTCAATGCTGAAATCAGTGGAGGTAGAGATCAAAAAGGAACATCAAGTGTTGATGGTGAATAAAACGACTAAGTTCAAGAAAGGCAAGGGGAAGAAGAAGTTCAAGAAGGAAGGCAAGGGAGTTGCCGCGCCCGGTAAGCCAGTTGCCGGGAAGAAGCCAAAGAATGGACCCAAGCCTGAGGCTGAGTGCTTTTATTGCAAGGGAAGTGGTCACTGGAAGCGGAACTGCCCCAAGTACTTAGCGGACAAGAAGGCCGGCAACACCAAAGGTATATGTGATATACATGTTATTGATGTGTACCTTACCAGCACTCGTAGTAGCTCCTGGGTATTTGATACCGGTGCGGTTGCTCATATTTGTAACTCAAAGCAGGAGCTGCGGAATAAACGGAGACTGGCAAAGGACGAGGTGACGATGCGCGTCGGGAATGGTTCCAAGGTCGATGTGATCGCCGTCGGCACGCTACCTCTACACTTACCTACGGGGTTAGTTTTAAACCTCAATAATTGTTATTTAGTGCCAGCTTTGAGCATGAACATTGTATCAGGATCTCGTTTAATTCGAGATGGCTACTCATTTAAATCCGAGAATAATGCTTGTTCTATTTATATGAGAGATATGTTTTATGGTCATGCCCCGCTGGTTAATGGTTTATTCTTAATGAATCTCGAACGTAGTGTTACACATATTCATAGTGTGAATACCAAAAGATGTAAGGTTGATAATGATAGTCTCACATATTTGTGGCACTGCCGTCTTGGTCACATTGGTGTCGAACGCATGAAGAAGCTCCATGCAGATGGACTTTTGGAGTCTCTTGATTACGAATCATTTGACACGAGCGAACCATGCCTCATGGGTAAGATGACCAAGACTCCGTTCTCCGGAACAATGGAGCGAGCAACCAACTTATTGGAAATCATACATACTGATGTGTGCGGTCCAATGAGTGTTGAGGCTCGAGGTGGCTATCATTATGTTCTCACTCTCACTGATGACTTGAGTAGATATGGGTATGTCTACCTAATGAAACACAAATCTGAGACCTTTGAAAAGTTCAAGGAATTTCAGAGTGAGGTTGAGAATCAACGTGACAGGAAAATAAAGTTCTTACGATCAGATCGTGGAGGGGAATATTTGAGTCACGAATTTGGCACACACTTAAGGAAATGTGGAATAGTTTCACAACTCACGCCGCCTGGAACACCTCAGCGAAATGGTGTGTCCGAACGTCGTAATCGCACTCTATTGGATATGGTGCGATCTATGATGTCTCTTAGCGATCTACCGCTCTCATTTTGGGGCTATGCTTTAGAGACTGCCGCATTCACTTTAAATAATGCTCCGTCGAAATCCGTTGAGACGACACCGTATGAATTATGGTTTGGGAAGAAACCTAAGCTGTCGTTTCTAAAAGTTTGGGGATGCGATGCTTATGTCAAGAAACTTCAACCTGAAAAGCTCGAACCCAAGTCGGAAAAATGCGTCTTCATAGGATACCCTAAGGAAACCATTGGGTATACCTTCTACCTCAGATCCGAAGGCAAGATCTTTGTTGCCAAGAACGGGTCCTTTCTGGAGAAAGAGTTTCTCTCGAAAGAAGTAAGTGGGAGGAAAGTGGAACTTGATGAAGTACTACCTCTTGAACCGGAAAGTAGTGCAGCTCAGGAAGATGTTCCTGTGATGCCTGCACTGACTAGAGAGGAAGCTAATGATGATGATCAAGGTACTTCGGATCAAGTTACTACTGAACTTCGTAGGTCCACAAGGACATGTTCCGCGCCAGAGTGGAACGGCAACCCTGTCTTGGAAATCATGTTGTTAGACAATGGTGAACCTTCAAACTATGAAGAAGCGATGGTGGGCCCAGATTCCGACAAATGGCTAGAAGCCATGAAATCCGAGATAGGATCCATGCATGAAAATGAAGTATGGACTTTGACTGACTTGCCCGATGATCGGCGAGCCATAGAAAATAAATGGATCTTTAAGAAGAAGACGGACGCGGATGGTAATGTGACCATCTATAAGGCTCGACTTGTCGCTAAGGGTTATCGACAAGTTCAAGGGGTTGACTACGATGAGACTTTCCCACCCGTAGCGAAGCTGAAGTCCGTCCGAATCATGTTAGCAATTGCCGCATTCTATGATTATGAGATATGGCAAATGGACGTCAAAACGGCATTCCTTAACGGCTTTCTTAAGGAAGAATTGTATATGATGCAGCCGAAAGGTTTTGTCGATCCTAAGAATGCTAACAAGGTATGCAAGCTCCAGCGCTCCATCTATGGGCTGGTGCAAGCATCTCGGAGTTGGAACATTCGCTTTGATGAAATGATCAAAGCATTTGGGTTTACACAGACTTATGGAGAAGCCTGTGTTTACAAGAAAGTGAGTGGGAGCTCTGTAGCATTTCTCATATTATATGTGGATGACATACTATTGATGGGAAATGATATAGAATTCTTGGAAAGTATAAAGGCCTACTTGAATAAGTGTTTTTCAATGAAGGACCTTGGAGAAGCTGCTTATATATTAGGCATCAAGATCTATAGAGATAGATCAAGACGCCTCATTGGTCTTTCACAAAGTACGTACCTTGACAAGATATTGAAGAAGTTCAATATGGATCAGTCCAAGAAGGGGTTCTTGCCTGTATTTCAAGGTGTGCAATTGAGCACGGCTCAATGCCCGACCACGGCAGAAGATAGAGAAAAGATGAGTGTCGTCCCCTATGCCTCGGCCATAGGGTCTATTATGTATGCCATGTTGTGTACCAGACCTGATGTAAACCTTGCCGTAAGTTTGGTAGGAAGGTACCAAAGTAATCCCGGCATGGAACACTTGACAGCGGTCAAGAATATCCTGAAGTACCTGAAGAGGACTAAGGATATGTTTCTCGTTTATGGAGGTGACGAAGAGCTCGTCGTAAAGGGTTACGTCGATGCTAGCTTCGACACAGATCTAGATGACTCTAAGTCACAAACCGGATACGTGTATATTTTGAATGGTGGGGCAGTAAGCTGGTGCAGTTGCAAGCAAAGCGTTGTGGCGGGATCTACATGTGAAGCGGAATACATGGCGGCCTCAGAGGCAGCACAAGAAGCAATCTGGGTGAAGGAGTTCATTACCGACCTAGGAGTTATTCCCAATGCGTCGGGCCCGATGACTCTCTTATGTGACAACACTGGAGCTATTGCCCTTGCCAAGGAGCCCAGGTTTCACAGGAAGACCAGGCATATCAAGCGTCGCTTCAACTCCATTCGTGAAAGTGTTCAAAATGGAGACATAGATATTTGTAAAGTACATACGGACCTGAATGTAGCAGATCCGTTGACTAAACCTCTCCCTAGAGCAAAACATGATCAACACCAGAACTCTATGGGTGTTCGATTCATCACAATGTAACTAGATTATTGACTCTAGTGCAAGTGGGAGACTGTTGGAAATATGCCCTAGAGGCAATAATAAAATGGTTATTATTATATTTCCTTGTTCATGATAATTGTCTATTGTTCATGCTATAATTGTGCTATCCGGAATACATGTGTGAATACATAGACCACAACATGTCCCTAGTGAGCCTCTAGTTGACTAGCTCGTTGATCAACAGATAGTCATGGTTTCCTGACTATGGACATTGGATGTCATTGATAACGGGATCACATCATTAGGAGAATGATGTGATGGACAAGACCCAATCCTAAGCATGGCACAAGATCGTGTAGTTCGTTTGCTAGAGATTTTCCAAATGTCAAGTATCATTTGCTTAGACCATGAGATTGTGCAACTCCCGGATACCATAGGAGTGCTTTGGGTGTGCCAAACGTCACAACGTAACTGGGTGGCTATAAAGGTGCACTACGGGTATCTCCGAAAGTGTCTGTTGGGTTGGCACGAATCGAGACTGGGATTTGTCACTCCGTATGACGGAGAGGTATCTCTGGGCCCACTCGGTAATGCATCATCATAATGAGCTCAAAGTGACCAAGTGTTTGGTCACGGGATCATGCATTACGGTACGAGTAAAGTGACTTGCCGGTAACGAGATTGAACAAGGTATTAGGATACCGACGATCGAATCTCGGGCAAGTAACGTACCGATTGACAAAGGGAATTGTATACGGGATAGATTGAATCCTCGACATCGTGGTTCATCCGTTGAGATCATCATGGAACATGTGGGAGCCAACATGGGTATCCAGATCCCGCTGTTGGTTATTGACCGGAGAGTCGTCTCGGTCATGTCTGCATGTCTCCCGAACCCGTAGGGTCTACACACTTAAGGTTCGGTGACGCTAGGGTTGTAGAGATACTAGTATGCGGTAACCCGAAAGTTGTTCGGAGTCCCGGATGAGATCCCGGACGTCACGAGGAGTTCCGGAATGGTCCGGAGGTGAAGAATTATATATAGGAAGTCCAGTTTCAGCCACCGGGAAAGTTTCGGGGGTCACCGGTATTGTACCGGGACCACCGGAAGGGTCCCAGGGGTCCACCGGGTGGGGACACCTATCCCGGAGGGCCCCATGGGCTGAATTGGGGAAGGCAACCAGCCCCTAGTGGGCTGGTGCGCCCCCCTTGGGCCTCCCCTGCGCCTAGGGTTGGAAACCCTAGGGGTGGGGGGGCGCCCCACTTGACTTGGGGGGCAAGTCCCCCCCTTGGCCGCCGCCCCCCTTGGAGATGGGATCTCCTAGGGCCGGCGCCCCCCCAGGGGCCCTATATATAGAGGGGGCGAGGGCAGCCGCACCCCAAGCCTCTGGCGCCTCCTTCTCCCTCCCGTGACACCTCTCCCTTTCGCTGAGCTTGGCGAAGCCCTGCCGAGATCCCCGCTACTTCCACCACCACGCCGTCGTGCTGCTGGATCTCCATCAACCTCTCCTTCCCCCTTGCTGGATCAAGAAGGAGGAGACGTCTTCCCAACCGTACGTGTGTTGAACGCGGAGGTGCCGTCCGTTCGGCGCTCGGTCATCGGTGATTTGGATCACGACGAGTACGACTCCATCAACCCCGTTCACTTGAACGCTTCCGCTCGCGATCTACAAGGGTATGTAGATGCACTCCTTCCCTCTTGTTGCTAGTAAACTCCATAGATTGATCTTGGTGATGCGTAGAAAATTTTAAATTTCTGCTACGATCCCCAACAAGCGGATGATCATCCAGCATTGGATAGCACCGTCCCATCCATGCCGAGAAGCAGCGTTGGTTCCGCCCCGGGCGACGCACTGCTGGATACATACCCTGTGGATGACATCATAGAGAACACTAACTGTGAGCTACACTTCAAAATGTAGAACATATCCATGAAGGTGGCGGACGTCGTTGCTTTTACAATTACCCCCGAAGCAACCTTCCATTGCGCCCCGATTCCAGATGGCTCTGCTCGTGTCTTGGTTGATGAGGTGGTGGACCCATATTCAGGGCTAGATCTTGACATTCCTGGAGGTGACGACGAGCACACACTGGGAGAGGCCATACATCGTATCATCCTATGGAGAAAGGATTGCATCATCTTTCGAAGTCCACCGACACCGCGTCTGCCGACTCCTCCTCGAAGTCCGCCACCGTGTAAGCAGACTCCCGCTCCGCCAAGTCCACGAACGCGTGAGCAGACTCCTGCTTCAAGTCCGGCATAGCGTCAGGCCACTCCTCCTGTTTCAAGTCTGACACCGTGTCAGGCCACACCTCCTGCTTCAAGTCCGGCACAGCGTCAGGCCACACCTCCTGCTTCAAGTCCGACACCGTGTCAGGCCACACCTCCTGCTTCAAGTCCGGCACAGCGTCAGGCCACTCCTCCTGCTCCAACTAAGCCACGTCAGCCGTCTCCGCTGCCTAAGCAATCGCAGAAGAGACACGCCGCAGCTATGGTGCGTAGCGGTACGAGTCAAGGTAGTACAGAAAGTACAGGCGGAGACAAGCGATATAAATATGGTCCAAGCAGCCTCGCTCCTCTTCCTCAGAGGCCTTACGACATGACCGAGGAGCAAAATGATGCAATAGTGCGGGCCGAAGTGGACGCTCATTTTTGACCGAAACCGGCAACGCCGCCGAGGGAGAAAGTGCCTGAGGAAAAGATTGACCACTTCATTCGTATGGCTAGACCACCAGCTCCCAAGCCTGTTGACTCAGACTATGAGCGCCAAATCAGGAAGGCACATCGAGCACGACTACAGAAAGAAGCGAGCTCGAGCTCGAGCCAATAAGCAGCTGTCAAAAAATGCAGGAAAACCGTTCCCCAGCTGGGAGAACAGGCGGCGCAATCGACCCCCCCCCCCGGTTGTTGTGCCAACAACAAATGAGAGTACGCGCGCCCAATATTATTGTGGGCAAACCGTTTACGTTCCCGAGCTGGGCGATGTGGTAATAACCGAGGAGCATATAATGCAGGCTGAAATGCTCAAGATCACTGTTGGACAACTCCTCGAGATCGAGCCCATGTCTCCGCTTAGAGAGGAGGAAATAAAACGGAAATATGTCCGGGGCCAACCTTTGGTCGAGCCCGAGGAGGTCAAGAACCTCCCAACGAGAATGTATGAAATGCATGATTGGTACATGAAAATTACCAAGATTTCCAATCGAGAGTCCCTCATGGTGCAAATCGAGGAAGATCATTACTTCAATAAGAAAGCTCTGTCCGTTGAGTATTCAGAACTATTTTAGTTATTCAATCAAGATGCACTCGACAAATCTATCGTCAGTTGCTATTGTCTGTAAGTGATTTCTTTCTGTAATTTAAGTCTCAAGCTAGCTCTCGTGCTCATTGATTGATCATTAATTACCTGTAATTATATATCCTCACTATATATTCTTTTCTGTGGTATTATGCAGGATGAAGATGTATGAAATGAAAAAAGCTGGACGCTATGGCATTGGGTTCATTGAGCCAAATACCGTTAATGAATACACATGGAAATTGGAATGGTGTAGACAAGATGTAGAGAAATGCATGCTAGAGTTCTTGAAGCGCCTCAATAGCAATGAAGATATACTACTTCCTTACAACTTCGAGTGAGTCACACTGTCTTGTACTACAAATTCTATTTTTGCTTACTAGCTAGATGTTAATAAGTGTATAGGGTTTAGGGTTATAGTTGATTGGTGTTATGCACATGCCCGCTTAATTTATACATGCAAACGTATGCGCATGCAGCTTCCACTGGATCTTGTTAGACATTAGAGTTGACGAAGGAAAAGTTGAAGTACTGGACTCACTACTTAAAAAAGATAGTGACTACAGCACCGTGAAGGGGATAGTCGACAGGTTATTTCAATCATTATTAACTATATCTCGGCCTATTTAGTTCGTCATTTCCTAATATGAACTATTTTTAATAACCCCTTTATTAATTTTCTTTGTCGGCGGGCAGGGCTTAGGCAAAGTACATCAAGGTGACTCCAGGAAAATGGCGACAAAAGCTATGTTGGTATCGACCCAAGGTAAGTAATTAAGTAGTACTAGCTAGCCAGCTACCATCTCTTTAATTCTTGATTCAATACCATTAATTAATTAACATGCTTGATTAATAATTATCTGATTAAATTCTATTCTCGTAAAGGCCCTGAAGAAGGCGCCGGGGACTGAAGTGTGTGCATACTACGTTTGCGAGAACATTTGCATGATGGCGTTCGAAAGGAGCAGATCTGATAGACAGGACTGGGTACGTTTGCCAGAACACTATTCACAAATCTTACATGATTGTCGATATCTAGTCACAGAACTAATACACATGCATATTGATTTCCTTCTTAACAGTTCAAAGAGGTGCGGGACCAGCTCCTACGAGAGGAGCGCATACGAGCACTTCAAGAGGAAATACCGGGATTTTTGCTCGACCAGGTCATAGATCCCAAAGGAGAATACTATTACCCGCTACCGCCCCCATGAACCACTTGTCATCGTGCTCCGAAGGCACCAAGGCAACATGTACGAGAAATTGTATATATATACATGTGTATGTGTGAATAATTAATGGTGGTTGTGAGACATTCGATTATATATATATATATATGATCGGTTCTACGAGAAAATCTATTTATATATATGCATAACGTGTACAATATGTAGTATCGTAAAATACCAGCAAACAAAAAAGAATTAAATGGAAAACACAAAATTAATGGAAAAATAAAAATTGAAACCAACCCCCCCCCCAAACATTTAGTACCGGTTGGTGCTACCAACCGGTACTAATGGTCTACCAGCAACCGGGCCTGGCTCGTGCCACGTGGTGGCACTTTAGCGCCGGTTCGTGCCGAACCGGTAGTAAAGGGGGGCCTTTAGTCTCCACTCTTTAGTGCCGGTTGCAGAACCGGCACTAAAGGCCCTTACGAACCGGCGCTAAAGCCCGGTTCTGCACTAGTGATCTAGCTAGTAAGCAAAAACAGAATTTGTAGTACAAGACAGTGTGACTCACTCGAAGTTGTAAGGAAGTAGTATATCTTCATTTCTATTGAGGCGCTTCAAGAACTCTAGCATTTTATTCTCTACATCTTGTCTATACCATTCCAATTTCCATGTGTATTCATTAACGGTATTTGGGTCAATGAACCCAATGCCATAGCGTCCCGCTTTTTTCATTTCATAGATCTTCATCCTGCATAATACCACAGAAAAGAATATACTGAGGATAATTACAGGTAATGATCGATCAATGAGCACTAAAACTAGCTTGATACTTAAATTACAGAAAGAAATCACTTAGAGACAATAGGAACTGACGAGAGATTTATCGAGTGCATATTGATTGAATAACTGAAATAGTTCTGAATACTCAACGGACACAGCTAGCTTATGGAAGTAATGATCTTCCTCAACTTTCACCATGAGGGACTCTCGATTGGAAATCTCGGTAATGTTCATGTACCATTGATGCAAATCATACATTCTCGTTGGGAGGTTCTTGACCTCGTCTGGCTTGACCAAAGGTTGGCCATGGACATATTTCCGTTTTATTTCGTCCTCTCTAAGCGGAGACATGGGCTCGATATCGAGGAGTTGTCCAACAGTGATCTTGAGCATTTCAGCCTGCATTATATGATCCTCGGTTATTACCACATTTCCGAGCTGGGGAACGTAAACGGTTTGCCCACAATAATATTGGGCGCGCGTACTCTCATGTGTTGTTGGCACAACAAGCGGGGGGGGGGGGGTCGATTGCGTCGCCTGTTCTTGTCACGACCGGTTTTCCAATAAAAATATTTATTGAGAAACCGATCCCTTTAATGGACCAGTAGAGAAAAATCTTTCTTACTGGTAGACAATTTCTTGATTACAGAAATATCCAGGAGTACTAAATATAATACAAGGTTGAGCGGAGACTGCTCAACAATTTATTAGAAGCACGCCGATAATATACATAAAGGCGGAAATGACACAAGGGGGTATGGTGGCATACTACTGACTCGTAATAAAAGTGGTGGTGGATATGTCACAGCGAAGTGGGTGACAGGACTCCTAAATCTTACAGCACATCGAGCGTCGGGTGAGGCTCGATGATTATTATTGTGGGTAGCGGAAGCGTATATAATACAAGTGACCAAATCCAGGATCGCACGGGACTGACTGGGACTCCTCTAGGCGTCGGACTCGCTATCAAACTCATCATCCATGAGATCGCCTTCGTCAACATCTGGCCAAATCAACAAGCCAGGTGAGTACTATGAAAGTACTCGCAAGACAGTTTGGACATAAGATATAACAAATGCAAACATGATGCACATGAGCAGATTAATAATGTGCTCTCAGGTAATAAAATAACAATGCATGGGAAATAAAAAGGAAGTCGGGCGGTACTCCTCCCGAAATCCCAAAGTAATACTGAAAGCCAATCGAGTGTCTGAAATGACTCCTCAAAAGGGTACGAATAAATTAACAATGCCACAGTCGGGCGTCAGGGCGACACCACATAAAGGGCTTATAATGGAATACAAACGACAGTGCGTGCCACAGTCGGACGTCTGAGCGACATCACGTAAAGGGCTTATAAGTAAATAACAAGAATGCCGCAGTCGGACGTCTGAGCGACATCACATAAAGGGCTTATATCAAAAGTAAATAACAAGAGTGCCACAGTCGGACGTCTGAGCGACATCGCATAAAGGGCTTATACCAAAAGTAAATGACGAGAGTGCCACAGTCGGACGTCTGGGCGACATCACATAAAGGGCTTATATCAAAAGTAAATGACGAGAGTGCCACAGTCGGACGTCTGGGCGACATCACATAAAGGGCTTATATCACATAACTTGATATTCAGTAACTCCTGAATTTAAATCACCTCAAGGGAATATTCAGGTACGAAATAATAAACTGGTTAGTCCATCCACAGGAATAACATTCAACAGAGTTTACCACTCAAGCTTGTTCACCGAGATTCCCACGGAAACTGACACGGGGACTGACAAGAATATGGATATGTTGGCCACGGTCCTTGACCATGGACGCGATGACTCGGAAGGATTTGACTCTGCAGAGCTTGTACTATTTAACCACAGCCAACGGATTTCAGTAGTCACAAGGGACTAGTTCCGTTTACGGTATTTTAGGAGAAACACATCTAACCAGTACACACCCATTCAACATTCCGTTGCTAGGAATCACCCCAAGCAACGTTCAAGAAAAACCTTGAGACGGGGAGGCTACAACCTCGCGTAGCATGGGATCAAATTTATACCGCGCGCTCTAAGGGGTGCCCCCCTCTCGGTCCCAACCGGAAACACCCATGCCCCCTGACCGGATGACTGGCTTTAATCCAGGGCCATGGAACCCTCATACCGGCCCCTCTATTTGGTGTGTACAAGGAAAGAGGTTTGCAACTTACTAAACCGTATTCTTTGCAGAAAACATGTGGCAGCACGGGAGGGGACGAACGGTAACGTGGCTCGGTCCACGTTAACGTCAGAGTTTGACGGTTGACATAAGACTGGCATGCTACAACAATACCATCTTACTACCTCTCATGTCACCACATGAACAGGTCATCTCTCATCAAGAGATCACAGTAAACTTCGAAGCACACGGTTAGTTGCCTTGCTTGCAACGAAACACTTACCGATGCCCATATTGCATGCACAAACTAATCAAGCAAACATGCAAAACACCCATCATATCAAAGGTTCAAACATGCTTGCCTGGTTCGGAGAAGTCGGAGTCTAGCTCGGCGAAGTTCGCGGCTCCGTCACCTCCTCCGGAACCTACGGTATAACGAAACCGTATACTAACGTGAAAACCGTTGCGTGTATAAAAATTGTTCCAAAATTTTTCCAAATAAATACTATAAAAAACTAGACAAAAATATAAGACAGATAAAAAAAGAATCAACCAAAAAGCATCTTCTGTGAAAAAGATATAAGGGTTTTAGTCCAAGGACTAATCTGTGATGAAACAGAAAAGATCCAGGGACTTGTTTGAAAAAAACAGAAAACGCTTCGGTAAGAAACACGTTAGCCCAGAGAGAAAACACACTTTGCCCGAAGGCGCCTTCAGAAAACGGTTCGAAGGGAAAGGAGAGAGAGGCTGACGGGGGGGGTCCCACCCGTCAGGTTCAAAATCCAACTGAGCTCGCCGGCGCCCGAAGGCTGCGGTGGTCACCGGCATCGATCCACGGCGAGGTAGGGTGATCGGAGGGTACCTACGGGTTCAGGGTGTCCTTCCGCGTCGGTAGGTGCTGGACTTGACTGTCGGAGAGCACCACGACGACGGCGACCCTATCTCTGGCGGACGGTGGTTCGGGCGAGGGTGGAGCTCTCCGGTGGGTGCTGCAAACTTCAAATTGGTGTGCGGGTCAGAGATGTGGATGCATTAGGACACTACTGGCATGAGCTGAGAGGCAGGGGTGCACGCACGGGAGTGAATCGTGTTGGATCCCGAAGCGGGTCGAGGCGGCCGGAGTTGGGGAAGAAGACTCCCTCGGGGTCTACCCAGTGGCTTGGCGTGGTACTTGTGGTGTGTAGAGATGGTGCGGGTTCGAGTTCTAGCTCGGGGCCTCCTTTTATAGGCGATCCGAGGGGGTGGCCGTGAACGGGATAACGCCGGTGAGAAATTACGGCGAGGCAGAGGTTGGGCAGGGGGTTTAGGTGGCTAGGCATCATCGTGGTGGATCACTGGCACCGTTTCTCTGCTCAAACCTCGGTCGGGCTTGCGTAATACACTGGCCCTCGACGGAACGGCCGTACGGGCACGACGGCGGCAGGGAGCGCGCTCCGCGCCTCCCAGTTCACGACGACGGACCTACAGCGTGCACAGGTGAGTGGACGGCCACGCGGTGGCCTCTGGTGGCTTGGGCGGTGCTGGACGGCGCCGTCCAATGCTGCGCCACTCTGGCAGCCGCAATGGGCGCTACTGCTGTCACTCACGGGGAGGCGCACCTCTGCCAGCTCGTCGCCGACGCCCGCAAGCTTCTAGGCGATCGTGCGGCGCAGGGATAAGAAGGAAGGAACAGGGGGCAAGGCGCCACCGCGGCTACTGGCGAGATCGAGGAGAGGTTCTGAAGAAAACGACAGCGGCTCTGAAACTGTATCTCTGAACTTTCTGAACTTCGACAGTAACAGTGCCCTTCAGGTGTTCGACGAAATGATTTGGCATGAGGAAAAAATTTCTGGAGCTGGGACTTGGTGAGGTGACCTCTCGATGCATCCAGAGGCTGCCTGAATTTTCTCAGATTTTTAGGAGGAGAAAACAAATGAATTTCATCAAATTTGACAAATATGGTCCAAACTTGCAGCAAGCACATTTTGAAATATTTGAACTGGAGACCAGTGGATCTTCATGGATCCTGGTTGAGGGTTCTAAGGACTAGCCAGGGAAATTTGTTTGGAGGCAAAACTCAAAGGAGAAATGGTAGTTCCTTTGTAAATCTTCAAGGGTCAAAATAGAGGACAGAAAAGTATTTTTGATAAGAAATAAATGGAAACAAAATCATGGGGGAGTTCAACTTGCTGGATTTGAAGTTTATCTTGACACAAAGAGGGGAGATGGCCTTTGGGAGGGGATTTCCACTTAGGTCATGGCAAGAGGAGATTTTGAAAGGGGAAAGGATCACTCCATAAGCCATAGGGCTATTTTAAAAAGAAAAGATTTTCAAAAGCTTTCCCAAGGAAAAACACTTGTGTTGAGCCAACATAAGATGAAAAACTTCCAAGATCAAAAATCAAGTCTTGGGTGAAACCAAACAAAATACTTGTCATAAATGGCAAGTTTTTGAGAAGGAGGGTTATTTAGAAGAAAATTTTAAATAACCTCTTTCAAATCAAAATAAAGAATTTGATAAAACCAAATAAAAATTTTTGGGTGTCACAGTTCTCCCAGCTGGGGAACGGTTTTCCCGCATTTTTTGACAGCTGCTTGTTGGCTCGAGCTCGAGCTCGCTTCTTTCCGTAGTCGTGCTCGATGTGCCTTCTTGATTTGGCGCTCATAGTCTGAGTCAACAGGCTTGGAAGCTGGTGGTCTAGCCATACGAATGAAGTGGTCAATCTTGTCCTCAGGCACTTTCTCCCTCGGCGGCGGTGCCGGTTTCGGTCAAAAATGGGCGTCCACTTGGGCCCTCACTATGGCATCGTTTTGCTCCTCGGTCATGTCGTAAGGCCTCTGAGGAAGAGGATCGAGGCTTGGACCATATAATAAAGATCGAATACTACAGAAGAATCTAGGCCACTCGCGGTTCCTGGGGCGCGGGCGGTGGACACCCAAAGAGAAGGAACCATCACAGGATCATATCTCCGGTCATCTGCCCAAAGAACCTGCCAGGTATTGGAGAACCTGACGTCCATAGCAGCCATGTAGCGATGGACGTGCTCGTCCTCCTCCATGACACGGCGACGCACCACCTCCGGCGGGGCCGGCTCCCTCCGCACCGAATGTGGCCCACGCAAACGCCACCAAAGGAGATCAGGGTCGACGACGGGACCCGAGGCCGGGTTCCTCACCAAGCGGCGCGCCACTCTAGGTAGCACCTCCCAGTGCCAGCCCGGTGGAGCCCAGTCCCGGACATGGGTCAGCCGGACGTCGTCGCGAATGGGTCGACGGCGAGGATGCGGGCCGGGCATCGTCGAGAACAAATACTATATGCCCGCAAAAAGTAACATTTTTTAAATGATTGGATTGTGATGACTAAAATTCTATATGCAAATTCTAACAATTTGACATTAATCTAACTCATCTAACTAAAACTAATTCTAAAATTTCTAACATTTCTATATATATAACTAACATTTCTAATATTTCTATAACTAAAAAACAGAAAAATTTCTAACATTTCTATAGATATTTCTGTAACTAAAAAACAGAAAAATTTCTATAACAAAAATTTATAACTAAAAAACAATGTGTGTGTGTGTGTGTGGACATGGCGGCCGGGGCAGGAGCTCACCGGCGAGGCGCGGCGATGGGGGGCGGCGACGGGGACGGAGACGGGCGGTGACGACGGGGATGGGGACGGGGCGGCGATGACGGGGACGGGGACGGGCCGGGCGGGGACGACGGGACGACGGGGCGGCGCGCAGCGACGGGGCGCGGCGCGGCGACGGGGACGGGGACGGCGACGGAAGGCGACGGGGACGGTGACGGACGGCGACGGGGGCGGCGACGAGGGGCGGCGGCGACGGGGCAGAGGAGAAAGAAGCAGAGGGAGAGATGAGAAACTGGATTTTTTTGAAATGCTTTCTTATATAGAACACCCCTTTAGTACCGGTTGGAGCCACAAACCGGTACTAAAGGTCTGTTTTGGCCATGCGAAGCGGCGGGAAGCGCACCCCCTTTAGTACCGGGTGGTGGCACCAATCGGTACTAAAGACACCCCTTTAGTACCGGTTGGAGCCACGACCCGGTACTAAAGGGTGTGCGCTGCCAGGCAAGGGGCGCAGAAGTTTAGTCCCACCTCGCTAGTTGAGGAGCGCCAAGACCAGTTTATAAGCCCTAGCGCGGGCACTGCATTGAGCTCCTCTCAAAAGCAGGCCTTCTGGGCCTACCTCTCCTACTCTGCCTGTGGGCCTACTGGGCTTGCAGGCCTGCATCCTGGCCCAACTACAGGTTGGGTTTCTAGTCGTATGCAGGCCGCTCTGGGCCTGTAGGTGGGCTTTTTTATTTTCTTATTTTTTTGCTTTATTTATTTTTGGTTTATTTATTTTTGAGTTGTTTTTTGCTGTATTTAGAGTTTCTTTGTGAATATTTTTGCTTTAGGTACAAAAAATTACAAACTTTATGTTAGTGCCGGTAGTTTTCAAATTTGAATAGTTTAAATCTGGAATTATTTGAAATTTGTGTGAATAACTTAACTTTGAAAATAGAGTTTTCAGTGATTCTTTTTTATTATGTTTAATATTAGTGTGTTTTATCATTATATTCAATTTGGTAATGCTTAGGTTATTTAAAAAATGAAATGCCATTGTAACAGATGAGTTTTCGTCCGAAACCCTGATACTTCGAAAGAGATTGTCCATTTTGTACACGAAGTGCATCCAGTTTTTGCGGTAACCCTCTCTACTTTTTTGCACATGCTATGTGGGTGAAATTATGATACCATGCCAACTTTCAACCTTTTCTGAGTTCCTTTGAAATGCTTTTCAATTTCAGGGTCATTTAGCTGAAAAATCAGTAAATGCATGAAAGAATTTGTTTGCACATGAAATTTCTTCGCGTTTCAAATGCCAAAACACATAACTACCCTAACTATTATAGAGATTCCCTCCTAGGTGTGAAACACAGAAGAAAGTGATGATAGTGAAGCCGATCACATCCCAGATCTTTGGGTGTGAAACTTTTTCTTCGCGTGTGTCCCTTTGCGCCGTAGCCATGGAAAATCTTCATCATTTAACTGGATGCTCGGGTCAATATTCACTGTGAATGGAGCAATTTCATCAAACTTTTCATAATCTTCTGACATGTCTGTCTTGTCATCCACTCCCATGATGTTTCTATTCCCAGAAAGAACTATGTGGCGCTTTGGCTCATCGTATGATGCATTCGCTTCCTTATCTTTTCTTTTTCTCGGCTTGGTAGACATGTCCTTCACATAGAAAACCTATGCCACATCATTGGCTAGGACGAATGGTTCGTCTGCATACCAAAGATTGTTGAGATCCACTGTTGTCATTCCGTACTATGGGTCTTCCGTTACCCCGCCTCGTGTCATATTGACCCATTTGCACCGAAACAAAGGGACCTTCAAACCACGTCCATAGTCAAGTTCCCATATGTCCTCTATGTAACCATAATATGTTTCCTTTCCCGTCTTGGTTTTGCATCAAAGCGGACACCACTGTTTTGGTTGGTGCTCTTCTTATCTTGGGCGATTGTGTAAAATGTATTACCATTTATCTCGTACCCTTTGAAAGTCATTATATTCTAAGATGGTAACTGGGACAGCGAGTACATGTCATCTTCAATAGAGGCGTCATGCATGGTACGTGTCTGCAACCAGCCGGCGAAACTCCTGGTTTGTTCACGTGTAATCCAGTCATCAGACCGCTCCGGGTGTTTGGAGCGTAGAAAATTCTTGTGTTCGACCATATACGGAGCCACCAAGGCGGAATTCTTTAGAACTGTGTAGTGTGCTTCAGTGAGAGAATGTCCATCCATACATATTAGTTGATTCCCTCCTAGCGTGCCTTTTCCATCCAGTCTGCCCTTATGCCGCGATTCAGAAACACCAATCGGCTTAAGGTCGGGAATAAAGTCAATAGAAAACTCAGTGACCTCCTCATTGTGATGGCCCTTGGATATGCTTCCTTCTGGCCTAGCATGGTTATGAACATATTTCTTTAAGACTCCCATGAACCTCTCAAAGGGGAACATATTGTGTAGAAATACAGGACCCAAAACGTTAATCTCTTCGCATAGGTGAACTAGGACGTGCGTCATGATGTTGAAGAAGGATGGTGGGAACACCAACTCGAAACTGACAAGACATTGCACCAAATCATTCTCTAACCTTGCTATGATTTCTGGATCGATTACCTTCTGAGAGATTGCATTGAGGAATGCACATAGCTTCACAATGGCTAATCGAACGTTATCCGATAGAAACCCCCTCAATGCAACCGGAAGCAGTTGCGTCATAATCACATGGCAGTCATGAGACTTTAGGTTCTGGAACTTTTTCTCTGCCATGTTTATTATTCCCTTTATATTCGACGAGAAGCCATACGGTACCTTAATACTGAGCAGGCATTCAAAGAAGATTTCCTTCTCTTCTTTGTTAAGAGCATAGCTGGCATGGCCCTGATGTATGTCGTCTTTTCCGTGCATATGTTGCTGGTCCTCCCGTGCCTCAGGTGTATCTTTTGTCTTCCCATACACGCCCAAGAAGCCAAGCAGGGTCACGCAAAGATTCTTCATCACGTGCATCACGTCGATTGCGGAGCGGACCTCTAGGTCTTTCCAATAGGGCAGGTCCCAAAATATAGATTTCTTCTTCCACATGGGTGCGCGTCCGTCAGCGTCATTCGGAACAGGTTGTCCGCCAGGACCCTTTCCAAAGACTACCTTCAAATCCTTGACCATATCATGTACATCAGCACCAGTACGATGGCGAGGCTTCGTCCGGTGATCCGCCTCGCCTTTGAAATGCTTGCCTTTCTTTCTTACGGGATGCCTGCTCGGAAGAAATCGACGATGTCCCAGGTACACATTCTTCTTACAATTATTCAAATATATACTGTCGGTATCATCCAAACAGTGCGTGCATGCGCAGTATCCCTTGTTTGTCTGTCCTGAAAGGTTACTGAGAGCAGGCCAATCATTGATGGTCACGAATAGCACCGCCTTTAGGTCAAATTCTTCCCCCATGTGCTCATCCCATGCACGTACACCTGTTCCATTCCACAGCTGTAAGAGTTCTTCAACTAATGGCCTTAGGTATACATCAATGTCGTTGTCGGGTTTCTTAGGGCCTTGGATGAGCACTGGCATCATAATGAACTTCCGCTTCATGCACAACCAAGGAGGAAGGTTATACAAACATAGAGTCACAGGCCAGGTGCTATGGTTGCTGCTCTGCTCCCCAAAAGGATTAATGCCATCTGCGCTTAGACCAAACCATACGTTCCTTGCATCATCTGCAAACTCCTTCCCGTACTTTATCTCGATTTTTCTCCACTACGACCCGTCAGCGGGTACTCTCAAATTTCCGTCTTTCTTACGGTCTTCTCTGTGCCATCGCATCGCCTTGGCATGCTCTTTGTTTTGGAACAAACGTTTCAAGCGTGGTATTATAGGAGCATATCACATCACCTTGGCAGGAATCTTCTTCCTGGGGCGCTCGCCCTCGACATCACCAGGGTCATCGCGGCTGATCTTATAGCGCAATGCACCACATACCGGGCAAGCGTTCAAATCCTCGTACTCACCGCGGTAGAGGATGCAGTCATTAGGGCATGCATGTATCTTCTGCACCTCTAACCCTAGAGGGCAGACAGCCTTCTTTGCTTCGTACGTACTCTCGGGCAATTCGTTGTCCTTTGGAAGCATATTCTTTATCATTACCAGCAACTTTCCAAATCCCTTGTCAGATACACCATTCTCTGCCTTCCATTTCAGCAATTCCAGCGTGGTGCCCAACTTTTTCTTGTCAGCTTCGTAATTCGGGTACAACAATTTCTTGTGATCCTCTAACATGCGCTGCAACTTCTTTTTCTCCAAATCACTTGCGCAGTTTCTCTTTGCATCGGCAATGGCCCGACCTAGATCATCAGCGGGCTCATCTGATGCCTCTTCTTCAGCTTCTTCCCGCATTGCCGGCTCAGCTTCTTCCCCCATTGTTGTATCGTCGTATTCAGGGAACCCATGGCCAGGATAGCTCTCGTCGTCCTCTTCTTCTTCATTGTCTTCCATCATAACCCCTCTTTCTCCGTGCTTGGTCCAAACATTATAGTGGGGCATGAAACCGGACTTAAACAGGTGGACGTGAATGGTTCTTGACGTAGAGTAATTGTGATCATTCTTACAGACAGCACATGGACAAGGCATAAAACCATCCGCCCGCTTGTTTGCCTCAGCCGCAAGCAGAAAAGTTTGCACGCCATTAATGAACTCGGGAGAGCATCGGCCATCGTACATCCATTGTCAGCTCATCTTCATTACACAACACCGAAAAGACCAAATTAATACAAGTTCATACATATAGTTCATACATATAGTTCATACATAAAGTTCATACAACACTTAAATGCAACAAACAAATAACTCTCTAACTAAAGCATTTAAATGCAACAACAAATGCGATCAAGATCGCAACTAAGGTAACAATTGATCCAACAACATAATGATAGCAAGTCTCACTATCAATGGCATATTTTGTAATCTTTCTAATCTTCAAGCGCATTTTCTCCATCTTGATCTTGTGATCATCGACGACATCGGCAACATGCAACTCCAATTCCATCTTATCCCCCTCAATTCTTTTCAATTTTTCTTTCAAATACTCGTTTTCTCTTTCAACTAAATTTAACCTCTCGACAATAGGGTCGGTTGGAATTTCCGGTTCACAAACCTCCTAGATAAAAATATCTATGTCAACTTGATGGGCATAATAATTTGTCATAAACACGAAGTGCAACAACTAGTTTTAAAAGAGAATATACCACATCCGAATCATAACAAGGACGAGGGCCGACGTGGACGGATATCAAAACCATGGCACTATGTATAACAAACAACGTACGGGTAAGATAATTATACGAGTAACTATATATCCAAATCACACAAACATCAATTTGGTAATGTAAAACATTCATGAACAAGAGGCTCGCCACAAGGTGGTGCCGGCGACGGGACGGTGCGGGCGATCGACGGTGGTTACGACGGAGATTTAGAAGGCACTAAGTAAACCACACCTACATATGCAAACTAAGTGTTATTTTTGACCTCAAATTTCATATAAATCAAATACTAGCACATATATTTCCTCCCAAATTACTAAACTCATAAATTAATCACTATACAAAGCATTGCAAGAGCTAATCTAGCAATGAGAGATGAAAGGACAAAGTTGCTAACCTTTGTGATCATTTGAATGGATGGGGGCCTTCAAATCTTGACAAATTTTGGGCAAAATGTGTGATGAGCTCGAGAGGAAGAGGGGAAGAACAGAGAGGAGAGGGGAAAGGGGAAGAACAGAGCGAGCTCGGGTGGACGAAGGGTTTATGTACGACGACATTTAGCACCGGTTCGTGCCACGAACCGGTACTAAAGGTGCTGGAGGGGCCCCGGACTGACAACATCCTGCCACCACTCACTTTAGTACCGGTCCGTGGCACGAACCGGTACTAATGAGAGCGGCCGGCTAGCCGTTGGAACCGGCACTAATGCACACATTAGTGCCGGCTCAAAATCAAACCGGCACTAATGTGCTTGACATTTGATCCTTTTTCTACTAGTGAGGCATGTTGTTTCACTTGATTCGTTGACATTAGTTTGCTTTCGGCTATTTTGCAAGTTTCTCATGTTTTAGGAAGTTTTAAAATGCCGTATTGCTACATCTGGTCCTTGAGTCTTGTCTGGTAGAGGTACAAATCCAGAAAAGCCATGGATCTGGAGCAGTGCATGGGTTAATAACCATACCCTAGTTAAGTAATTTTTGTTTATTTGCAACAAAATTAAAGCAAACCTAAATTAAATTTTATAATAAACGGGTAATCTCCAAACTCTAATATGTGTTGCATCTAGTTGTATTGTATCTATGCGTGGTATCAGAGCCATACTTGACATGTAGGACGAAATCTTCAGAACACCTAAGCCTATGCGTGTAGAAATAATTCCTTACTAAACGGTCCTCTTGATCTTATCCCCTCCTTATTCTGGTTTCCCCTTCCCATCTGCTTCCTTCTTGGCTAAGCTAAGTCCTCCACCCCATGCAGCCCTACTTAACAACCGGCATCCATTGTCCTTTCCTAAGCACCACTCGGGTCGCACCTGCTACCTAACCCGCCTAAATGCACCATGCGCCATCCACCCATCCCTGACGTCCCGCCGCCAGCAAGAACATATATTCTGGAACTGATCTGGATATATAAAGGCTATGAGTACCCCTAGGGAAACTGGTAAATTCCAGTAGTGGAAGTGTGCTTCTGATTTATTGAAGAAGGTTAATATCTTACCTTGTAAACCGGTGAATACTCCTTTATCGACTTTTGGCACAAGGTGGTACACTGTGGGAGCAGAATATGCAATACAATACTGAAGTATAGTGGGAGCATTACAATATTTGATGCTTACTAGATCGCATTTATTTTTTCTGGTTAACAAAGTGTGTCAAAACTTGCATGCTCCTACTACATTGCACGGGTTGGCTCTTAAAAGGATTTTGTAGTATGTAAAGCATACTCTCAAGTTTGGATAGTTTGGATTAAAGATATGCAAATCGAATTCCTTGCTGGTCAGCTGGTTTCTAGATGTCAAATGCAACTGCTGAAATCACGTGGATTCAATCTCTTTTGAAGGAGCTGCAAGTTAAAGTTCCTCAAAGTGCAAGATTGTGGTGGGTGACAATATTAGAGCAACTTATTTGTCAGCCAATCCAGTTTTCCATGGCGGGACAAAGCATATAGACTATCATTTTGTAAGTGAAGCTCATAAATTGCTTGATACCAGATTTGTTTCTTCTGGATATCAAGCAACAGATGGTTTTACTAAACCACACACTGGTCCACGGTTGGAGAATTTTGTCTAGAAACAGTTTAGTTTGAGGGGGGATGTTAGAAGTAACCACGACTTGTAATAGGATAGTTCTAGAAAGCCTTGTAGAGATATGTCTCATTCAAATGGAAACTGAATTCCTTGCCCTCCAAGCATTTTTGTAAGCCTATATCACGAATATGTGCAAGGACGAGTGTTACACGTTCGACCAAATCATACCCTTTTTTTCTATAATCACGGGCACCTCCTCCTCGCCACTTGGGGCAGACAATCCTTATCGCTAGGGATCTGACCCTGCCTTGCAAAAATTTCGGGATCTGACCCTTTCTTATCGCTAGGGTCCATGGCGGTAGGTTATAACAGCCTACCGCCAAGGTCCCTGGCAGCCCTACCGCAATTTTTTCCTAAGTATGAAGCATAGTGTACGCTCGCGCCTACCGTCGGGCACCTTGACGGTAGGGTTGTACAGGCTACCGCCAGCGGTAGCAAAAGGGTCAGATCTCGAAATATTTGCAAACTGGAGTCAAATCTCGATTAACTTTCGGAAAAGGGTCAAAACACGAAATTTTGCAATCCCAGGCTGCTGCCCAACAACACCTCCTCCCCGCCAAGCGGATTGCGCACCACAACACAAAAGCTAGCACAGTACTTTTGGATTATGGATGTCGGACTCTGATCGATTGTTCAGTAAAAGTGACCGAGACAGATATCTGCAGATTGCCATATCCTAGACCAAAAATGCTACACATACAGTCTTTTACGGGTCTGCTACAAACCCTTCCACAAATTCTCTTCGCCCCGATTTTCACACGTGTGGGGCCCGCCCTCACCCTTCGTCCAACTAAGACGCGCCTGTAGTTCAGGAATCAGCCCGTATACTTATGTAAAGCTACGTACGTCTAGCAAAACCCATCCTAGACACCCTTGCCGGGAAAAAAATCCCAATCACCTGACTCAAAAGACAGATCCTATAGGAAACGGCTATGGCCCGTTCCTTGCGTGTTGCCTGATGCAAATAAAAGGTATACTATTGCATATGCAACCCAAAATAGTAATGTGATACTGCAGTAAATTCTATGCACCAATAAGGAGTCAACTCGTGCACACATGCTTTCGGCGGCATAATTATTCCAACTGCCCATTCCTTGCGTGTTGCGTGATGCAAATAAGGTAGTATTGCTTGTCTTCGATGCAACCCCAAAGAAAACCCTAAAAAAACAAAAGATCACAGTGACGATACTGCAGTAAATTATCTGCACCATCAATATATTACAATAATTCCTTACTTCAAGTTGGAGCAACCCAAGATACGAAATACTCGTGCACACACACATGCTTTCGGTGGTCCGTGTATATAAGCAGCCTGGCTGCCGTTGAAAACGCAGCTACGTACATACATACACCGCCATGAATCCCGAGCTTCTCATGGCGGTAAACAACGGCGATCACAAGCACCTGAGGCGCCTTCTTGGCGGGGAAGATCAAGTTGCATCTCCAGCCACCGCCACCGCCGCCGGCATCGTCGTCAACATCGACCACCACTCTACAGTGAGCTCCGCAATCCTGCAAGGCGTCACCCCGGACGGCGACTCTGCGCTCCACGCAGTAGCAGCCTCCGGGGACGGCGACAGGTACCTGGAGAGCGCCAAGGTGATCTACGGCAAGGCCGGGCACCTCCTGGGCGCACGCAACACGGGGGGAAGCACGCCGCTGCACCGCGCCGCCAGGGCGGGCAACTCCCAGATGCTCTCCCTCCTCATCGAGCTGGCCAGAGCGGACGGGACGAGCAGGGTGGAGACGATCCTGAGGACGCAGAACGGGGTCGGGGAGACGGCGTTGCACGAGGCGATCCGCGGAGACCACGCCAGCGCGGTGGACGTGCTGATGACGGCGGACCCGTGCCTGGCCCGTCACCATCTTGTCAGCGCCGCCTCGCCGCTGTTCCTCGCCGTCTCGCTGTGCCGGTACGGCATGGCGCAGAAGCTGTACGAGAGAGACAACCAGCTGTCCTATTCTGGACCTGGGGGACAAAATGCTTTGCATGCTGCGGTTCTTCGGAATAAAGGTACGTACTCCTACATGATATGAAATTGCGCGGCTTGTTACACATACATACACACTATAACAGAGTGCTCGTATGGATCTAAATTGCACGTGACATATTTGCTCTTGATCTAATTATAATTGAGTGTGAGATGTTAGAGCATCTATAGTCGAAGACATCAAATCCGGCCCCTCAAACACACGCGGATGCGTTTTCGCGTCCGCAGGCACTCCTCATTTTGGTGCGTCCGCCACCCGTGTATCTTAAATCCGACTCCTCATATCCATGCAACACGTGCACGTATGAAAATAAACTAAAGTAGATCAACGAACTAGCACCAAATCTAATTAATTCGAGCGTAATTCTAGCATAAAATATTGATGGACAGCCAAAAGATGCAGTTTCACTCGGACAATACACTAAACAAACGATTAAGAATTTAATTAAATGGAGAAAGGGCGGAGGAAATCACCATTTCCTTGCCGCCCCTTTCCCCTTAGGGTCAGCGGTGCTTCTTTGGCCTTTGGTGTAGGCGTCGGCCATCGGAGGGTCGTCGTCGAAGCTTGATCCGTCGTCGGAGCCGGCCCATGACGGGAGGTACGTGAGCACCCGTTCTCCTAACTGGTGCAGAAGGCGCCGGTTGGGAGCTCCCATTAACCATAGTCTTGCACTCTTGCTCGCCTTTGCCTTGTAAGTTTTGTTCCGGGCTGGTCAGGGGCAATAGGATGATCGAAATGGGCCAGGTTTCCTTCCAGCCCAGGCTAAACCGAACGGCCATTCTCGGCCTGACTTCAAACCTGGCCCGGCCGATCTGGCCGGAATGGGTCGCATTCTGGGCCGTTACTGCTGCAACTGAATGGCCCTGAGACAGCCGGGTCGTTAGAAACCTCTGCTGCGCCGATCACAGGTGTATGATTTTCGATCCATCCATCTTCTTTTTTTGTGTGTGGACTTCGCATTTTGATTCCATATACAATGGGCGTCAACATGATATTCACCATGGCTGGAGCACGGCCACCGGTCACAGCAGTAGTCGCAAACTAAGGAAATGTAGTTTTAAGCCTAATTTTTAGGGTTTATGGTCTTTGATTCACAAATGAATAAATGGCACGACTGGCGCCTGGTACAACATTTTTTTACGAAACAAATTGAGTGGTAGGTGCCAATAAATTAGATATCAAAAATTGCTCAAACGATTCGCTAATACATTCATTATGTGATGACTCGGTGTCATGACGTGTGATGCTCATTGTCGCCTCGTCGGACCATAGCCCACCACATGTCATAAACTTCAAGTATATAAAAAAAGATTGCAAAAGCAAAAAAGAAATGCCCAAAGCTATGCTGCTGGTCGAGAACCTGTGGCTGCTGGGCGATATTCCACGTCAGCATTAGCAACAAAATGAAAAGAGGTAACAAACGGCCCATAACTCCAACTCTAACGTGACTGCTCAATCAGAAGGTCTGGGGGTTAGTACCACCTCGTGTACCTAGTGTGCGTTGAAGCCAACACATTTTATAAATATAGACGATTCTCAAAAAAAAAAAATATGCGGACAAGCCACGCATTATGATGATCGGCTTCAGCCCATGTAAATTGTTGGGCGGAAAGCTAAATTCTCGTACTGTAAAAAACAGGAGACGTAAATACGAAAAGAAACGGGATAAAAATGATAATGGCGCCAGAACGGGACAGGATTTTCCCATCCCGTTTTCACCCCTATACCCAGCAACTCTTCGGCTCCTATCCCCACCGCATCGTCAAGGTCCGTGCTGGACGCCTCACTCCCGCTCCATCTTGCTTCCCTCCTCTGCCCGCCTGCCAATCTAACGTCTCGAGTGGCAGTTGAGTTAGGAGATTTTGCTGCAATCCGAGGCGTGCGGCAAGGTTGGAGGCCGAGGGTTCCCGTTAGGGTTTGGTCTCGTCATGGAATGCAAGCAAGGGGTGTCACCGATGCAGTACTGGTGCTGATTTCGTGGATTTGTGTCGTGATATGGGTCAATGACATGAGCGAATTGTGGGTGACTCTGTGCTGATTTCGGATATCTCAGTTTGAGAATGTTAACCATGAAGTTATCACCTACATTAATAATTATTACTCTCACTAACCATTTTCTCGAATGCATTCCCCAATAATGTAAATATTGATAGGATTGTAATTTGAGCTTCTCTCTCTTAGATTCATATCATTCCTAATCTACATGCCTAAACAAAATATGCCTTATATCGGCTGTAACCATACAGAAAATATCTTTCAGCTTAATACAAAATACGCAGCTATTGCATTCGAGAAAAGATATGCCATAATATAGGGAGTACACAGGGTGAATTATAAGAAGGGATGCATTATAAGTTCCCCATCTAGTAAATTAAGACTTTCTCCTTGGATGGAATCATATACAAAAACAAATTCACATTTCAACAAACATAAAAATGAATATTATAAATGAGTACATAACATATGTTCGTACATAATAGATTAATAGCAAGAATATTGGTTGTGCATGAGTACATGGTTTATGTTTGAACATCATATATTATTAGCATTATATATTAGCTAGATTGGACATGAGTGTACATAAGTTCTACCATTCATATATTATTACATAACAATGATATAGCACATATAATCCATACATAAGCATATCAAAAAGGTACAGGCATACAAACACCCATATCCCAGTATTTGATATAGAAAATAAAAAAGAACAAGAAATTCGACTTGGTGGATCCTTGAATTTTTATGATTTTCTGTATTTAAAAGGACAAAAAAATACTTTGGTTAGTTCAAATGCTTAAATTTTAATTGTCCCTTATTTCTTCATATATTTTGTGAGATTTTTGCTATACATTTCCAAGCTAAAATGTATTAGTTTTATACAGCCAATATACGATGGGAAGTTTCACCCAATATATGGTCCTGACTCCTGAGTTTGTATCTAATTAATATCAAATTCTCTGAATCCGATCTAGTATTTATGATAAATTTACATCTGTCCCAGATCCATCCTTGGCTACGGATGATCTGGCCGTTAAATATCCAACCATGTTTCACCAAATACAAAGGTTATCCATATTAATAGTAGAAATCAATTTCACCAACTACTGCACAATAATGGAAATCTCTCTTACCATACATATCCATTGAACGGTTGTAGTTTTGTACTTTCATTTTCTCCACTATGTTGGGACAAAAGGCTATTTTGTTGCTGTTTTTGTATTTTCTCAATAGTATTATTTAACACAAACATGGCTAACTTGCAGATATGGTGGAACTATTAATAGGATGGAACACGCAGCTTACTAAACAAAGAGATCAATATGGAAACACTCCTCTACATTTTGCGCTATCAGTTTTGGAACGTCACCCACATGGAATGCTTCCCATATATGCTGTGCCAGTTATAAAAGGAAAAGATATTACAACACTTCTGAATATAGAAGAACCTCCGTTGGAGCTCACCAGGCAACTATTAGAAGCAGATGCACTTTCAGCATATGAACCAGATAAAAAAGGGTCATTCCCCATACATATCGCTGCATCGTCAAATAGACTTTCAGCCATCATTATTTTAGTCACAAGGTATCCCGGTTGTGCCAGTTTGCGCGATGCTGATGGAAGAACTTTTCTTCATATTGCCGTCAAGAAGAAGAGATTTGATATAGTTTGGTACGTCTGCCAGACACCTATGTTCACGTCAATTTTGAACACACAAGACAATGAAGGCAACTCTGCTCTACACCTAGCTGTGGAGACTGGGAATTTGTGGACTTTTGCTTGTTTGTTTGTGAACAAACACATAGATTTAAATTTACTAAACAACAAGCAGCATACTCCGCGGGAAGTTTCAATTAGCTCAATTCCAACAGGGCTATATTGTTTTCTGGTAATATTTCCTCCTCTTTGTTCTAACATATTTCATAGACTTTGAGCAAAAAATAGGAAAAGTAATAATGCTTTATCCTGTTTGTAGAATTCACGAATTCTAATACAAGAAGCACTAATGTCAGCCAATGCTACTTGTGATATTTGTCGCCGGGATGACGATGTGGAAGAAGAACATAATCCCAAATTACAAGCAGCGAATGAGGAAAAAGGATCTAAAGTAGTATCAGATTCAACCCAATTTCTTAGCTTTGGCATAGTGCTTGTTATAACGATGGCATTTGGTGCTACTTTTGCCTTGCCTGGGGGTTACAAAGCTGATGAAGGAACACCGGCTCTTGCTCGCACAAAACAGTTTCAAGGCTTCTTGATGGCAAATGCTTTAGCATTTTTGTGCTCAACAGTAGCCATCATAAGTCTTTCATTTGCTGGAACACCTACAGTTGAGTTGCTGATGCGCTACACACAGTATAATTTATCCATATTTTTGGCTTTGAATGCATTAGGATCCTTGGTCGTGGCTTTCATAATTGCTCTATATGTCATGATTACACCAGTTGCTGCTATAACTTTTATTGCGGTTATTGTGGTGATTGTTTCAACAACAATCCTCTATTCTGCCACACTAGTTGAGAAACTTTCTATACTTTTATTAGTGTTATGTTTTAGAATAGGAATTCTGCCAGTACTAAGATCTAGTATCTCTAAATTAATTTTATTTACTTGTTGGCCACTCATAGTAATCATAGTCTGGCAAGAAACATGCATGGCGACACCTGTGATTTAAGCAAAAGGCATCAGAGTGATATTATGAAATGGACATGTTTCTTGCCAATTTGTTTTAAAGTTTCTGTGTGACAACTGTTGTAATTGTAACCATGTGAATATTTTTTAAACATAATACCTATTACTTATTTGGTTGATATCCATGCAGAAAAAGAAAGACTACTCTGCCCAGAAGCAAATGCGTGTGTATGATGTACTCTGTTATCCATTCATAGAACTTTCTATGCTAAATCATCCTTGTTTGGATTGTAGTTACGAAAGAAAAACTAAATATTTTCATCTCTCTAGCTAAAAGAACGTAGGCCGAGTCTCACAAAGCACAGCTTTATCGGGAGATTTGTGTGTGGATTTTCCAAAATGGGTTTCTACGGTTCGAGCCAAATGTTAAGTTGATTCTTCAACCCAATAGTCCCCAAAAAATAAAAGAGAACAAAAATGTAGTCACTTCAATTTTATCCCACTTACAAAAAAATCCCATATGAACCTATTTCTTAATTTACACACTTGCATGCATCAGATCATATGTGAATCCAGAAATAGAGCTGCTCGAGCAGAGAAATCTAAAGAATGATCTGAATAAACTGAAGTGCATTTTTTTATGATAGATTTGCAAACGCTGTTGGAATTATTCGGCTTGGCCCATTTAAATTCATAATAATTGCCAAAAATCTCAAATAGCCACTCATGCATGCAAACCCTATTCGGCGCTTGCAGCGCCGGTTAAAGGCAATTTTCCTAACCAGTGCCTGCAGTCGCGCTAACTGGGCTGGCCCATTTATCTGTAGTTCTTTTTTCTTCTGTTTCCAAAAACTTCTTATGATAGATTTTGCAAACACTGTTGGAATTATTCGGCTTGGCCCTTTAAATTCCTAATGATTGCAAAAAATCTCAAAGAGCCATTCATGCAGGCAGACCCTATTTGGCGCTTGCAGCGCCGGTTAAAGGCAATTTTCCTAACCAGCGCCTGCAACCGCGCTAACTGGGCTGTCCCATTTATCTGTAGTTTTGTTTCCTCTGTTTCAAAAAACGCAAAAAAAATGCGAGCGGGATAAGTCGATCCGGTGACTTCCTGTTTTGAGGCGCAACGCACTAACCACACAGCCACACAACCTCATCTTATATTGTCCATCTTTCTCATCCTTTTATTACTTCTACGTTTTCTTTCCTTTTTTCTTTCTTTCTTCTTCTTTGTTTTTCAAATCGATGGAAAAAAATTCAATGTTGTGAACTTATTTTTCAAACTGATAAACTTGTTTATGAACTTGATTTTTCAAATTGATGACTTTTTTTAAAATTGATGAACTTTTTTCATTTTTCAATGAACTTTGTTTCTAAATCAATGACAATTTTCATAAAATCTATGAACTTTTTTTGAAAATCCATGAACTATTTTGGAAAATTGATGAACCATTTTTCAATTTGATGAACAATTGATGAACTTTTTTCTAAATCAATGAACTTTTTCAAAAAATTATGAAATTTCTGTAAAAATCGATGAACTTTTTTCTATTTTGTGATTTTTTTAATACATGAACCTTTTACTAATTCATATTTTCTTTTAATTTTGTTCAAAAAAAATTCCAAAAAATCACGTTTTTTTCCTGAAATGTGTGTGCAAGAAATAGCAGGGTTATGTTTTCAACTTTTTGCGCTGCTATCATTCACTAGCTCATAGTAGCTCGAGTGGTTACGCACTGTGGTCTATAATTAATCGGTGTGAGCTTGAATCTTCGTCGGAGCAATTTTTTTGGAGGTTTTTCGCGCTACAAATCCCGTGAGTGTTCCTGGGCCAGCCCACAAGGTGTGGTAGTCGGCACCAGTTATCGGTTCCGGCGCATAAAGCGCCGTATCGGAGCTCCCGTTCATGCATTGTAGGAGTGCAACAATTTAGTACCACATTGCTAGTGGAGGTGGAGGGAGGCCAACTTAAAAAGTCGGATGGTCTGATCTCTCGTACTAGTATGTGGTAAAGAGGGAGAAGGAAGAACGCATGCACCCACTCACCTCTCCGCCCCAGGCATGACGTGGGCGTAGTCGTGCATGAATGGTCCGCCAAAATCCAACCCCAAGCCTTGTGCAGGTGCAGTTCATTTTTGTAGCATGTCCAATATGTTTTTAATATGGAATGTCATGGATGCCTAAACCGTAGCGGTTCTTCCTCCATAAATAAAAATACATACAGGCCGCCACCCCCAAACATACCTTATTATGAGTTACTCCCTCCGTCCCATAATATAAAAGCGTTTTTTATACTAGTGTAGTATCAAAAACGCTCTTATATTATGGGACGGAGGGAGTAGTGTTTTGCCTCCTTCTCCTGCTATGTTGTCGATGTAGTCTGCCCCATCCCGGTCGCCAGTGTGCACCAATGAGCGAGAAAGCAGGTCTCCGAAACCGTCGTCCTCTAAGCTCCTGCACTGGAAGAGGGTGACTAAGGTTTTTGGAAAGTACTTTACATGACTGCTCTATCTCTTCCATTACGGCTTGAGTTCCCCACTATTCTAGCGGTGCTGCTCATCATAGACTGCAACAACTGTTGTGTCGTCCTGTCTGGGCTGCGCCAACAACCATTCCGCCTACATCTACGACTTCATTGTCTACTACTTCTGCTCTGTAGGATCAGTCGACTTTTTATCTATACTGGTACGCAAGTTGCAGAGTATGGTTGGTGTTCTTTGTTTTCTGGTTTGATAGACTTGTCTAAATCTGACATGGACTCGTCTAGTTTTATTTGCAGTCTGTTCTTCTTGCGCATGATTTGTTTCTAGATTAAATTAAAACTAAAAGTGCTCTTACATCCAGCAATCCAAAAATCCTTTTGTTGGCACTTTGGTTTAATGGCTGGATTTGTTGATGCACCGAGGTCAACACAGTTACCTAGCGTGCACTTTAAAGATGGCAAGTGAAAGTCACGCTATGACTTACTGGCATGAATGTGTTATGGGTGTCTAATAGCAAGCCAGAAGGACAGCTTTGAGTTAAACAAGAGAAAACTTACGAAGATACTAACACAATCTGCTTGGGAGCTGCGCTTAATCATATCCAATCAATGTGAAAATCAGGGACTAAACTAAAATTCCTCAAGTCCAATCCATGTGAAATTCAGGGATTCAGGCAGGGAACCATGGTAGGTATCTAGGAAGTGGCCAATCTTTCATTTTAGACAAATAAATTGTTAAATCACTTAGTTCCATAGGCTGACCTAGGAGTTCCATATCATTATAAATTGTAAATTACTTTGTTCGAGCAAAATGGAACAAGAACAAATCTATTTTTCTCTTTGGTTTATGTCAAACTGGCCAACTTCCTAGGTAAAATAGTTAGCGACAACATTTTGTTCTCTACGAATGTACTTTACATTGCTTTGAGTTTTATCCAACATGCTGAGAATATCAACAACAAGGTGGCTAATTATCCAGTCAGCAAGCCTCCTGT
This sequence comes from Triticum aestivum, assembly GCF_018294505.1. NCBI lineage: Eukaryota > Viridiplantae > Streptophyta > Magnoliopsida > Poales > Poaceae > Triticum > Triticum aestivum. Next base: position 503,869,889 of record NC_057805.1, read on the forward strand.
CAGATTGAATAAATGTACCAAAACCAGAGCAAGGGAAATAACGACGTCATGAGTCTAGCCAAGAGAGGATGATCAGGTTTGGTTTAGTATTTAGGCCACCATATCAGCCAATCAAACCAATAGGGACTCATCTCCAGCACATGGAAACCCAAAACAAAACATTTTTGAAAGAAAAAGGAAGAGGTACTACGAACGTAGAAGACATCTATGGCAGGCATGCATCGGATCCAAGGTGAAAAAGAGTCACGGCAAAGAAATGCCTCAGATGCAAATTACCCATAAACTCGTGGTGCCTCGTATGCATTTGCACAACACCTTTACACACAAAAAAAGTTATGAACCGTCAAATTAAACAAGGAAAACAAATAATCAGAGGTTCTTGTCTGAAATGAAATAACATAACTCAGTAGGGAATATGATCAGGAAAAAGCTAATACATGATTCATTGGGCATCATACAGTCAATCAACAAAATACCTGCGACCTCTTCTAAGGAATCAAAAATAGGAAGAGAAAAACAGAAAGAAAGAAAGAAAGAACGTGATGCAAGAGTATTATCAAGGGTGCATCAGATCTCCGAGGTGAAGAGAGTGTGATATCATAAAGTCGACCCTAACACAAATTACCCACAAATCTTTGTGCCCACTCATCTGGATCGACAATGATCTTACTATGATACAGCAATAAGACCGACCGAGGAAAACCTACAGACTTAGAAAGAACCAACAGGGGCGAGTCCTAGTGGTTTCCACACCTATCAGCCCAACAAATAATTCGTTATAGTTGAGGCCCATTACTAAGATGATTTCGTTGTGTGTAGATTTCAAAGATCAAATATTTCTGGTCTGGTTTAAAATTTTATTTCTGACACCTTGATACTTTTGAGGGCAACATCTTCATCGTCAATCTCGATGGCACTAGAGTGGCACTGCCGTGCATATGAAGCACAACACACGCATCAAATCAAAACAACAGTTTAACACATCACAATCCTGGATTTCAAAATGAAATGTGTAAAAATAAGTCAAGTGCAATAAATTGCTTGTAAATCTGGCAAAGCAAGGAACCACCTCTCGCTCATTTTATATTGTCAACCATTTTAACGGACGAGGTTGTTTTTTACATCCTATGTTGCAGGCTATAATAATCTTATATATCCAAATACATTGCAAACAATTCATGCGGCAACACACATGGTGTCATATAGTTTACATAGTGTTGTGCTTGCTGAAAAATCCATAGATTGATCTAACCAAGCAAATGGAGACTAACATTTCATAGGACAACAACGATATTGACCAAATTAACCAACCACCAGGGAGAATTCACATCAGAAGACCAAGCATTGCTGCAGCAGCAAAACAACTAAGCAGCAGGAATGCCTCTTTAAGAGGCAGCAATGCATCACCACTATACCATCCACTGGTGCAAATCACCATAGCAAAACAACTACATACTCCCTGCTCCTCTACCCCCGGTTTGAAGACCCGGCCGTCCATGCGGGAGCCCCCCTGTCCGAGGACGAGGGCGAGGGGCGCCAAAGGGAAGGAGGAGGAAGGGGGAGATGGGATGCGGCGGCCGGCAGCTATCCGGATGAGCAGGGAGGAGGAAGTGGGTACAACGGCTATGATGTCGAGCGAGGGAGGAAGGAGAGGTGTGCCGGCTAGGGTTGGTGTGGGTGTGGGATTTGGCACAGCAACCCCGCGACGAGGATTGGGAGCAGAGCGCGCGCGGGGATTGCGCAAAATCCTCCCATGGATCAATTGCCCCCCTCAAGCCGATCCCACCTTCACAGAGGAGGTACGTACGAGGAGGGCGGGGCGGTGTGTGGCGGCACCGATGAGATGTGGGAGGAGGGTTTGGGACCGGTTGGTTCATCTGCTTCGGGGAGGAGGATGATCTGGACGTGGACGGGATTGGATTGGATGTTTCGCTCGCTGCTCCCACGGATCCATTGCACCTCATTGGCCGATCGCCACATCCCATGGATTCATCTTCTCTCAAGTCAATCATGACCGTTGGTCCAACCAAACATTTAGCTTCACGAGACTGTTGTTTGTTTAGCTTCGGGACCACGGATCGATCTCACCTTATTGGCCAATCCCGTTGAGGGAGTCCTGGATTAGGGGGTCCCCGGGCGTCCGGACTGTGTAGCATGGGCCGAACTGTTGGGCCGTGAAGATACAAGATAGAAGACTCTCTCCTGTGTCCGGATGGGACTCTCCGTGGCGTGGAAGGCAAGCTTGGTGCCCTGATATGAAGATTCCCTTCTCTGTAACTGACTTTGTACAACTCTAGTCCCCTCCGGTGTCTATATAAACTGGAGGGCTTAGTCCGTAGAGGCGATAATAATCACAATCATAGTCATACAGGCTAGACTTTTAGGGTTTTAGCCATTACGATCTCGAGGTAGATCAACTCTTGTAATACTCATATTCATCAAGATCAATCAAGCAGGAAGTAGGGTATTACCTCCGCAGAGAGGGCCCGAACCTGGTTAAATATTGTGTCCCCCCGTCTCCTGTTACCATCAACCTTAGACGCATAGTTTGGGACCCCCTACCCGAGATCCGCCGGTTCTGACACCGACATTGGTGCTTTCATTGAGAGTTCCGTTGTGTCGTCTTCAAGAGGTTTGATGCCCCGTCAATTGTCTACAACAACGTTGTCCAGGAGGAAGTCTTCCTCCCCAGACAGATCTTCATATTCGGCGGCTTCGCACTGCGGGCCAACTCGCTTGGCCGTCTAGAGCAGATCGACAGCTACGCCCCTGGCCATCAGGTCAGATTTGGAAGCTTGAACTGCGTCGCTGACATCCGCGGAGACTTGATCTTTGATGGATTCGAACCCACGGCAGCTGCTCCCTGCCACCGTGATGAACATGACCTAAATCTGTCATCGGACCATACCCAGGAGATAGCACCTGTAAGCGCTCCGGCCCTAGATCCGGAGCAGATTGCGCCCTCCGAGGACAGGAAGCTCAACCCCGCCAAGGAAGCTGCAGACTCAGCGGCGTTGGAGCCCCACACAGACCCAACCTCGAGCGGGATCTGCGTCACCGGAACCTCGGATCCATCTCCGGCCATAGGTTCCGAACCATGTGCGTCCGCGGCCATCAATCCTGATCGGGCGCCGATCGTCGAATGCGGCGCCGCAGACATCTTCCGGCACTCACCTTTAGGTGATGTGCTTAACTCATTAAAAACACTCTCCTTAGCGGGGGACTCACAGCCGAATTATATCCGGTTCGAACGGGAGGCTGATGACGGAGAATTTCAATTCCCACCCACCGCCCACTTCATAGCCATTGTCGAAGACTTAACCGACATGCTCGTTTACGGCTCCGAAGACATCGACGGTATGGACGACGATGCCGAAGAGGAGCAGGGCCAAAACCCGCCGTTTACCGGGAGCTGGACGGCCACTTCTTCGTATCACGTGTACATGGTGGATAAACCTAAAGAGAATAATGGCGATAACAAGGATCCAGTCGAGGATAAACCTCCTGAGATGCAGCCAAAACGTCGACGGCAATGGCGCCGCTCTAAGTCACGCCGTGGAAAAGATAGCGATACCGGCACGCGAGAAAACAATACTCTAGACGACGCCGAAGAAAACGAACACCTCGTTGAGCCAACCTCCGAACAGGACGAACGGGAGGACGGGCGAGTCAGCCCTGATGAATAGGCCATAAACAAAGACTCGGAGGACAGTAATTATCTTCCACTCTCCGAGGATGAGGTGAGCCTTGGCAACGAGGATTTCATCGTGCCTGAGGAACCTCTCAAGCACGAGCGCTTTAAGCGCCGGCTAATAGCCACTACAAGGAGCCTGAAAAAGAAGCAGCAGCAGCTTCAAGCTGATCAAGACCTGCTCAACGACAGATGGACTAATGTCCTGGTGATACGTCTCCGTCGTATCTATAATTTTTTATTCTTCCATGCCAATATTATACAACTTTCATATACTTTTGGCAACTTTTTATTCTATTTTTGGTACTAACATATTGATCCAGTGCCCAGTGCCAGTTCCTATTTGTTGCATGTTTTTTGTTTCGCAGAAAATCCATATCAAACGGAGTCCAAACGGGATAAAAACTGACGGAGATTTTTTTGGAATATATGTGATTTTTGGGAAGAAGAATCAACGCGATACGACGCCCGAGGGGGCCACGAGGCATCTGGCGCGCCCCTGACCCTCGTGGACACCCCGTAAGGCGGTTGGTGCCCTTCTTTCGCCGCAAGAAAGCTAATATTCGGATAGAGATCGCGTCCAAAATTCAGCCCAATCGGAGTTACAGATCTCCGGTTTTAAAAGAAACGGTGAAAGGGCAGAATCTGGAGCGCAGAAACAGAGAAAGACAGATCCAATCTCGGAGGGGCTCTCGCCCCTCCCATGCCATGGAGGCCATGGACCAGAGGGGAAACCCTTCTCCCATCTAGGGAGAAGGTCAAGGAAGAATAAGAAGAAGGGGGGTCTCCCCCCCCCTCTCTCCCGGTGGCACCGGAACGCGGCCGAGGCCATCATCATCACCGCGATCTTCACCAACATCTCCATCACCTTCCCCCATCTATCTATAGTGGTCCACTCTCCCGCAACCCGTTGTACCCTCTACTTGAACATGGTGCTTTATGCTTCATATTATTATCCAATGATGTGTTGCCATCCTATGATGTCTGAGTAGATTTTCGTTGTCCTATCGGTAATTGGTGAATTGCTATGATTGGTTTAATTTTCTTGTGGTTATGTTGCATATGGCAGCCGAGGAATACGGCCTCGAACGCCCAACCAAAAGTTACCCGAAGCGCAAATTGTTACCCCAATTCGATGACGAGGCGTTGGAGCCCATACCATCAGTGCGTAATGCGGCTGAGCGACAACCACGTGGCCGGGATAAAGCGGCATCTCAAGCCGAACACCAGCCCGTCCTACCTCGCCGTAAAGGCATAGAGAAAACAGCTCGGGGACATACATATGACCTGCGGCAAAACTTGGACAGTAGAGCAGGGCAGAACAGATCGATTTATGGCTCACGCGGGCGTGCCCCGACACGCGACAACGGCTATCTAGCCGGACGCAACAATCATAGTCACGCCCGGGCCGAGAACCGCAGACGGACTCCACCCGAGCTATGTCGCGACGTGGCCCGACATAGAGGCCCCGCACACCCCCTTTGCTTCATGATACGTCCATTTTGCATCATGCTTTTATAACGATATTTATTGCATTATGGGCTGTTATTACACGTTATGTCACAATACTTATGCATATTCTCTCTTATTTTACAAGGTTTACATGAAGAGGGAGAATGCCGGCAGCTGGAATTCTGGGCTGGAAAAGGAGCAAATATTAGAGACCTATTCTGCACAGCTCCAAAAGTCCTGAAACTCCACGGAAGTTATTTTTGGAATTAATAAAAAATATTGGCGAAAGAATCCACCAGAGGGGGCCCACACCCTGGCCACGAGGGTGGGGGGCGCGCCCCACCCCCCTGGGCGCGCCCCCTGCCTCGTGGGCCCCCTCGCAGGCCTCCGGTGCCCATCTTCTGCTATATGAAGTCTTTTACCCTGGAAAAAATCATAAGCAAGCTTTCGGGAAGAAACTCCGCCGCCACGAGGCGGAACCAATCTAGGGCTCCTGCAGAGCTGTTCTGCCGGGGAAACTTCCCTCCGGGAGGGGGAAATCATCGCCATCGTCATCACCAACGATCCTCTCATCGGGAGGGGGTCAATCTCCATCAACATCTTCACCAGCACCATCTCCTCTAAAACCCTAGTTCATCTCTTGTATCCAATCTTTGTCCCAAAGCCTTAGATTGGTACCCGTGGGTTGCTAGTAGTGTTGATTACTCCTTGTAGTTGATGCTAGTTGGTTTATTTGGTGGAAGATCATATGTTCAGATCCTTTATGCATATTAATACCCCTCTGATTATGAACATGAATATGATTTGTGAGTAGTTACGTTTGTTCCTGAGGACATGGGAGAAGTCTTGCTATAAGTAGTCATGTGAATTTGGTATTCGTTCGATATTTTGATGAGATGTATGTTGTCTTTCCTCTAGTGGTGTTATGTGAACGTCGACTACATGACACTTCACCATTGTTTGGGCCTAGAGGAAGGCATTGGGAAGTAGTAAGTAGATGATGGGTTGCTAGAGTGACAGAAGCTTAAACCCTAGTTTATGACTTGCTTCGTAAGGGGCTGATTTGGATCCATATTTTTCATGCTATGGTTAGGTTTACCTTAATACTTCTTTTGTAGTTGCGGATGCTTGCAATAGGGGTTAATGATAAGTGGGATGCTTGTCCAAGAAAGGGCAGCACCCAAGCACCGGTCCACCCACATACCAAATTATCAAAGTAACGACCGCGAATCATATGAGCGTGATGAAAACTAGCTTGACGATAATTCCCATGTGTCCTCTGGAGCGCTTTTCTCTATATAAGAGTTTGTCCAGGCTTGTCCTTTGCTACAAAAAGGATTGGGCCATCTTGCTGCACCTTATATACTTTCATTACTTGTTGCCCGTTACAGATTACCTTATCACAAAACTATCTGTTACCGATAATTTCAGTGGTTGCAGAGAATACCTTACTGAAAACCGCTTATCATTTCCTTCTTCTCCTCGTTGGGTTCGACACTCTTACTTATCGAAAGGACTACGATAGATCCCCTATACTTGTGGGTCATCACTTCACTGACGAGGTAATGGAGCACGAATTCCCAAAAGGGTTTAAACCCATGAATATCGAATCATATGATGGAACAACAGATCCCGCGGTATGGATTGAAGATTTTCTCCTCCATATCCACATGGCCCGCGGTGATGATCTCCACGCCATCAAATACCTCCCACTAAAACTAAAGGGACCAGCGCGGCACTGGCTAAACAGCCTTCCAGAGAACTCCGTTGGCAGCTGGGAAGACATGGAAGACGCCTTTCACGATAACTTCCAAGGTACATATGTCCAGCCACCAGATGCCGATGACTTAAGCCACATCATCCAGCAGCCCGGAGAGTCAGCCAGGAAGCTCTGGACTAGATTCTTAATTAAAAAGAACAAAATTATCGATTGTCCGGACGTCGAAGCCCTCGCGGCCTTCAAACACAGCATCCGGGATGAGTGGCTCGCCCGCCACCTTGGTCAAGAAAAACCAAAATCCATGGCAGCCCTTACCGCCCTAATGACCCGCTTTTGCGTGGGAGAAGACAGCTGTCTCGCTCGTAGAAGCAACAGCGCCAGCGATCGGGGCACTTCCGAAGCCCGAGACGGCCACGGCGCAATAAACACAAGCGTCGCAATAATAACGAAAGAACGCAAGACACAACGGTCAACGCCGGATTCAGCGGCTCCAAACATGTTCAACGGAAAAAGTGTTGGAAATATGCCCTAGAGGCAATAATAAAATGGTTATTATTATATTTCCTTGTTCATGATAATTGGCTATTGTTCATGCTATAATTGTGTTATCCGGAAATCGTAATACATGTGTGAATACATAGACCACAACATGTCTCTTGTGAGCCTCTAGTTGACTAGCTCGTTGATCAACAGATAGTCATGGTTTCCTGACTATGGACATTGGATGTCATTGATAACGGGATCACATCATTAGGAGAATGATGTGATGGACAAGACCCAATCCTAAGCATAGCACAAGATCATGTAGTTCGTTTGCTAGAGCTTTTCCAAGTGTCAAGTATCATTTCCTTAGGCCATGAGATTGTGCAACTCCCGGATACCATAGGAGTGCTTTGGGTGTGCCAAACGTCACAACATAACTGGGTGGCTATAAAGGTGCACTACGGGTATCTCCGAAAGTGTCTGTTGGGTTGGCACGAATCGAGACTGGGATTTGTCACTCCGTATGACGGAGAGGTATCTCTGGGCCCACTCGGTAATGCATCATCATAATGAGCTCAATGTGACCAAGTGTTTGGTCACGGGATCATGCATTACGGTACGAGTAAAGTGACTTGCCGGTAACGAGATTGAACAAGGTATTGGGATACCGACGATCGAATCTCGGGCAAGTAACGTACCGATTGACAAAGGGAATTGTATACGGGATTGATTGAATCCTCGACATCGTGGTTCATCCGATGAGATCATCGTGGAACATGTGGGAGCCAACATGGGTATCCAGATCCCGCTGTTGGTTATTGACCGGAGAGTCGTCTCGGTCATGTCTGCATGTCTCCCGAACCCGTAGGGTCTACACACTTAAGGTTTGGTGACGCTAGAGTTGTAGAGATATTAGTATGCGGTTAACCGAAAGTTGTTCGGAGTCCCGGATGAGATCCCGGACGTCACGAGGAGTTCCGGAATGGTCCGGAGGTAAAGATTTATATATGGGAAGTCCTATTTTGGCCACCGGAAAATGTTCGGGATTTTTCGGTATTGTACCGGGAAGGTTCTAGAAGGTTTCGAAGTGGGGCCTACCTGCATGGGGGGACCCACATGAACGTGGGTAGTGGGGGCAAGGCCCCACACCCCTGGTCAAGGTGCACCAAGATCCCACCTTAGAAGGAATAAGATCATATCCCGAAGGGATAAGATCAAGATCCCTAAAAAAGGGGGATAACAATCGGTGGGGAAGGGAAATGATGGGATTTCTTTCCCCCACCTTTGCCAACGCCCCAATGGACTTGGAGGTCAAGAAACCAGCCCCCTCCACCCCTATATATAGTGGGGAGGCGCATGGGAGCAGAACCCAAGCCCCTGGCGCCTCCCTCTCCCTCCCGTGACACCTCTCCCTCTCGCTGAGCTTGGCGAAGCCCTGCCGAGATCCCCGCTGCTTCCACCACCATGCCGTCGTGCTGCTGGATCTCCATCAACCTCTCCCTCCCCCTTGCTAGATCAAGAAGGAGGAGACGTCTTCCCAACCGTACGTGTGTTGAACGCGGAGGTGCCGTCCGTTCGGCGCTCGGTCATCGGTGATTTGGATCACGACGAGTACGACTCCATCAACCCCGTTCACTTGAACGCTTCCGCTCGCGATCTACAAGGGTATGTAGATGCACTCTTTTCCCTCTCGTTGCTAGAAGACTCTATAGATTATTCTTGGTGATGCGTAGAAAATTTTAATTTCTGCAACGATCTCCAACAGTGGCATCATGAGCTAGGTCTATGCGTAGTTTCTATGCACGAGTAGAACACAAACTTGTTGTGGGCGTAGATGTTGTCAATTTTCTTGCCACTACTAGTCTTATCTTATTTCGGTGGCATCGTGGGATGACACTAGTAGGAAAAGGGGCTTTTACCCCGGTTCATAAGGGCCTTTAGTCCCGGTTCTGGAACCGGGACTAAAGGGTCGTTACTAATGCCCTAGCCCTTTAGTCCCGGTTCTTACACGAACCGGGACTAAAGGCCGTCCACGTGGCCGGTGCGGGGAGCCCAGGCAGGAGGGCCTTTGGTCCCGGTTGGTGCCACCAACCGGGACCAATAGGCAGGGCCTTTTGTCCCGGTTGGTGTCACCAACCGGGACCAATAGGCATCCACGCGTCAGCACCTGGCAGGAGCTGAGGTTTTTGTTTTTTTTTGAAAGGGGGTGGTTTAGGGGTTTTGGGGGGTTAATTTAGGTGTTTCATATATTGTGTTAGCTAGCTAATTAATAGAGAGAAGTGTCCTCTCTTATCTCCGTGCTTGGTCGACGCTACGTACTATATACGTATGGAGAGGAGTAGACACGCTAGCTAGTAATCAAATGAAGGAAACAGAAGATCGTCATGAACATATGCATACAGAGAGAAGTAATATCGACCACCTCTCCTTCTCCGAGATATTTGTCGAACAACAAGTTCTCGTATATCTATCCGACACTACCGGCTACATATATACAATAATTATCTCTTACAATACAATCTCCTAATTATATTGTAGGAACACAGGGTCCACATAGTATTCTCCGTTTTCAGCGATCACGTGGTCAAGGAAGAATGCCGCCAATTCCTCTTGAATTCCTCGCATACGATCTTCTGCTAGGAGTTCATCCCGCTTCCGAAACATCTAATTTGAAGAAGGGGGTCAATACATATATATATATGAATAAATGAAACTCAACACAAATGATGGTAATAAAATAAAATTGTGAATATTATTGCTTACGCACTTCATATTGTTCTTCAGTGTAGCCCCGCTCACAGGTATGGTAGCGGATGGACTCGCAAACGTAGTATCCACAGTAATTATTCCCGGGTTCCTGCCACAACCACTTTACAAGAAATAGAAGTCAATAAAACTGATAAGCACGCATGCTAAATGGTATTGATGAAACTACCGCTTGAATCACTAGGAGATGCGCAGAACATGCTACTATAGTACTTACATTAGGGTGATTAAATTGCAGCTTCTTCGGCAATCCGGAGCTTTTGAGGTGAATTTTCTCCAAACCCTGCCAGACAAAGAAAAAAATTACTTGATATCAGGAAATGAACAAAGTTGCTGATATGGTGGATAATGATCGATTTAACTTACTTCTGGAGCATTTGAGTCATGTTCGCATAGTCCTGGGGATCTTTTCGTCTCGAGTCTAAGACGGTTACTACTCCCGGCTCAAGCTTAATCTCTAGGAGAATATAGTGGAAGCTGCGCATGCATGCATAAGTCATCAATTACATTACCATAACCTGGACTAATAAGGGAAACCGAATATGCACAAGACAGTAACACTCACTTGAAGTTGTAAGGAAAGAGTATTATATCTTTGTTTTGATTTAATACCAACGATTGTAGCAAGTTGGCCTCGGCTTCTTTGGGATGTTTTTCAACCGTATATGCATCTATGAGATTTGTGTTAATGAACCCAATATCACCGATTTGTCTTTTCTTCAATTCGGCGATCTTCAATCTGCATAATATAGTGAGGATAAGTATAAATACATGCAATGAAAGAGCTGACCTATATAGAGACTTAATGACAGAAGTAGTACTACTTACAGACAGTAGCAAGTGATCGTTGTTTTATCGAGGGCCTTTTGATTGTAAAACTGGAAGAAATCCTCAAATGGAACATTCAGCAGTTCAATTCCAACGAGGTCATGCTCCGGTTTAAATCTCAGCGTCAAAGTACTCATCCCATCAGACTCTCTGCAGGTTTTCATGTACCAATCATGTAGTCTTCGCATCATCGTGCTTAGAGATCTGACATCTTTGACGAGAGGCTTCCCGTAATGGTATTTGTGTTCGTCCACCTCCATGATTTCATAATGTACATCGTCGGGCAGGTAATCTCCAAGATTGCTATAACCGGGCACCATACTCGGATCATTAGCAACGATGTCTTTTGACACCTTGAGCGGGGGGCACGATTGGTTCGCTTGTTCGCCGAGCTGGGCAATTTTTTTCCCAGCTCGTCGTTCTTTCATCCTTTTATCACTGACAGTACTTCCTGACCACTCCGCTTCGGCATATGCCTTTGCAAGAACGCGCTCATAGTTGCCTCTCGGCGGAGACTTTGGTGGTTTTGTCAGGGCAGCCAGAGTGCGCTTTGCTTTCACCGGATCTACCTTCTCCTCCGGAGGTGGATGTTTCTTTGCTTTCACCCCTTCAAAGAAGTTCTTCACTTCGGCTCGCACGATCTTCGCGTTCTCCTCCTCGGTCCTCTCATATGGTAACTTCTCTGGAGTCTTCAGAGAAGGACCGAATCTGTATTGCCTCCCGCCTCTGGCAGCTGTACTGCTAGACGCCAGCAGAGCAGACGGAGCGGCTGCGGCTGTCTTCTTTCCTTGCTTACGAGGCGGAGGAGAAGGACTACGACGCGCCGGAGCAGCCGCAGCGGCGGCGGGTCTCTTCCGCCCTTGCTGACGAGGTGGAGAAGGAGGAGGCTGGCTTCTCTGGCGCGCCGGTGCTAGCGGAGAAGGAGGCGGAGTGCCGCTACGTGCCGGAGAAGGAGGCTGAGTGCCCTGATCACTCGCCGGAGGAGGAGGCGGAGGAGGAAGCGGAGTGCCCTTACTCGCCGGAGCCGTCCAGTTCGGAAGCTTGATGAGCTCCTTCCGCCATAGGCATGGAGTCTTCAGAGCTAAACCCAGCCGAGTCTCCCCTTCACCGGTAGGGTGGTCAAGCTGGAGGTCCTCAAATCCCTCCGTTATTTCATCCACCATCACCCTAGCATATCCTTCTGGAATCGGCCGACAGTGGTAGGTTGCGCCGGGTTCAGTAGGTAAAACAGAGCCAACAGCCGCCTTGACTTTCAAGTTCTGCCATTCCGCCATAAGGTGGCAATGTTGAGACTCCGTGATAGCATCCACGGGGTAGCTAGCAGGAGCCGCATGCTCCAGCTAAGGCAGCTCGGTGGAAGCCACGCTGCTTCTCCGCTGAGATGGCGGTGTAGCTTCGGGGGCAGTTTCGACATCTCGATTGCCGTCTCGTTCCTCTAGCGCTTGAACCCTTTCGTGCAGCTTCTGAATTTGGATCTGCTCCACTTTTTTCCTCCTCTCCTGGGTTTTGTAACCACCCGCGTCCGGAAAACCAGCCTTCCACGGAACGGAGCCTGGCGTGCCTCGTGTCCGTCCAGGGTGCTCAGGATTCCCGAGGGCCATTGTGAGCTCGTCGTTCTCTCTGTCTGGAACGAACGTCCCTTGCCGCGCTGCATCGATATAGTGCTTAAGCTTCTTGACGGGTATTGCAAGTTGCTCGTCCGTCCAACGACACCTCCCTGATACAGGGTCCAAGGTTCCGCCAGCCCCGAAGAACCAAGTCCGGCAACGGTCTGGCCAGTTTATTGTCTCTGGTTCGATCCCTTTATCAAGCAGATCCCTCTCAGACTTGGCCCACTTAGGCCGGGCTTTGAGGTAGCCACCTGACCCCGTGCGATGGTGAAGCTTCTTCTTCGCAGCATTCTTCTTGTTTGTCGCTGACATCTTCTTACTCTTTTCCGATGTCTTGTGGGCCACAAATGCGGGCCAGTGATATCTGATCTTCTCATACCGGCCGATGAATTCTGGTGTCTCTTCTTTGTCGACAAACGTTTTCAGCTCATTCTTCCACCTCCTGAATAGGTCTGCCATCTTCTTAAGAGCATGAGACTTGATTAATTGCTCTATAACTGGCTTCTCCGGATCCTCCTCTGGCGGTAGGGTGAAATTTGCCTTCAGCTCAGTCCAAAGATCATCTTTCTGCATATCATTGACATAAGACACCTCAGGGTCTTCCTTCTTAGGCTTATACCATTGGTGGATGCTGATCGGGATCTTGTCCCTAACTAGAACCCCGCACTGAGCAGCAAAAGCATCCTTTGTCCGGAGAGGTTCAATCGGTTGGCCGTCGCGCGCGATTGCTGTGATCTCAAACCTTTCATCCGAGCGCAACTTTCTCTTCGGGCCTCGTCTCTTTACCGCAGTTGTGCTCGATCCGGAGGGCTAGAAAAAAGAAGAAAGACGAGTGTTAATTAATATGTGTACATACCAAAACAATGAATGCATCAATTAGCTAGTCAGCACAGGCTTAACTAATATATTTACCTGGCCGGACTGTTCGGTCACCGGAGCCGTCACCACGGGCTCCTTCTTGCACCAGCATTGGGTCACCGGAGCCATCATAATCATGTCTTTCCTCCTCCACTCTTCGATCACCGTAGCCTGCTTCTTCACCCTGTTCTTCCAGACCATCATTGTCGTTAAGATACGACAAGATATCACCTCCGGCTAAGATTATGTCCCCCAACACCTCTTCTGCTTGCTCATCTCGTCCGTGCTCCATTGTTTCTGCAAATATTACAACATGGCAATTATTACACAAACATGACAGCAGGTGGTTAGTGCAAACGTAGACCTAACTTATTCCGGGTTTGGGGTGGCCTCAACAACGCTTCAAGGGTAGGGGCGCGGCGGGAGGGGGTAGGAGACCGACATCGTTTTTTCTACGGTTTGGGTGTGATCGAGAGTTCTGGTCGAGCGAGAGGGCCGGGGGGTGCTCCCGTGGTATAAGTTATCACGGTCGAGAGGGGGTATACATATCGACCGTCCATCATGTCGAAGTTATCTGGGAGGGAGTTATATATATCGACAACGACGACATACATACACGGGAAAATAATATTATCGGGGAGGGGGTATATCAACCCCCCCCCCACGTGTTGAAGTTATCGGGAGGGGGTTTTATATCGACAACGACGACATACATACACGGGAAAATAATGTTATCGAGGAGGGGGTATATCGACCCCCCCTCGTGTTGAAGTTATCCCCCCTCGTGTTGAAGTTATCGGGAGGGGGTAATATCGACAACGACAACATACATACACGGGGAAATAATGTTATCGGGGAGGGGGTATATCGGCCACCCCCCCCCCATGTTGAAGTTATCAGGAGGGGGTTATATCGACAACGACGACATATATACACGGGAAAATAATGTTATCGGGGAGGGGGTATATCGACCCCCCCTCGTGTTGAAGTTATCCCCCCTCGTGTTGAAGTTATCGGGAGGGGTATATATCGACGACGACAGACCCAAAAAACATAAGAAAACGAAGAAGAAATAAAAAGAGGAGAAGAAGAAAGGAATAGAAGAGAGGATTGAAGAAAAAAAAGAAGAAAAAAAAAGAGGAGAAGACGAAAGGAATAGAGGAGAAGAAGAAAAAATAGAATATTTTCTATTTTTTCTTCTTCTCCTCTATTCCTTTCTTCTTCTCCTCTTCTTTTTCTTCTTTTTTCCTCTTCTTATTTATTTCTCCTCTTCTTCCTCTCCTATTCTTCTTTCTTTCCTTTCAGAACATCATGAATAGATATAATTAAGTGTGTCAAAAACCATTACAGAACATCATGAATAGATAATTAAGTGACCAAATTAATAGAAGTTCATCATCACATTAGAACCAAAGTACATACATAGTTCTCATCTAACAACATATATATAGCTCTCCAGAGCATCTAATTAATTAAACCATACATTGAAACTATGTAAAACATTTCAATGCGAAAACAAATGCGATCATAATCGCAACCAAGGTAACAATTGATCCAACGGCATAATGATACCAAGCCTCGGTATGAATGGCATATTTTCTAATCTTTCTAATCTTCAAGCGCATTGCATCCATCTTGACCTTGTGATCATCGACGACATCCGCAACATGCAACTCCAATATCATCTTCTCCTCCTCAATTTTTTTTATTTTTTCCTTCAAGTAATTGTTTTCTTCTTCAACTAAATTTAACCTCTCGACAATAGGGTCGGTTAGAATTTCCGGTTCAACCACCTCCTAGATAAATAAAATCTATGTCACGTTGGTCGGTATATTTGTCATAAACAATAAATGAACCAAATAGTTATAAAAAGATAATATATACCACATCCGAATCATAGACAGGACGAGGGCCGACGGGGGCGGATACCAAAACCATCGCACTATGTAATAAGAAGGAATAATAAAAGTAACAAAATTAGACAAGTAACTATCTAAAGTAAGAATTTTTTCCTTTCAGAAAGAAGATAAGAACAAGAGGCTCACCACGGTGGTGCTGGCGACGAGATCGGCGCGGGCGATCAACGGCGGTGAAGACGGGGACGGGACGTGACGGACCGCTAAACCTAGACAAATCTCGGGGAAAATGGAGCTCGGAGGTCGAGTTTCGAGAGGTCAAAGATTAACTAGTGTGGCTCAGACATTTCATCGAACACCTCATGTGCATAGGAGGTGAGCTAGAGCACCCAAATGCCCTCCCCTCGCCGGCCAGAAAAAACAGAGCACTCTGGAGTGCTCTGCTGTGGCGATGGGGTATATATAGGGAACTCATTGGTCCCGGTTGGTGGCACCAACCGGGACTAAAGGCCTTTGGTCCCGGTTGGTGCCACGAACCGGGACCAATGCCCCCTTTAGTCCTGGTTGGTGGCACCAACCGGGACCAAAGGCCTTGTGCTGGAACTGGCGCGGAGCGGTGGGATGTTTAGTCCCACCTCGCTAGCCGAGAGGCTTCGACAGTGGTTTATAAGCGCAGCTGCGCTGACCACTTCGAGCTCCTCTCAAATGCAGGCTTACGGGCCTATTCTGTCACTATTTGCCTGTGGGCCTTCTGCGGGCCTGAATCCTAGCCCATGGATGGGTTTCTAGTCGTATTCAGGCCGTGGTGGCCCAGTAGGTGGCATAATTTTTTTCCTCTGTTTTTTTTCTCTTTTGCTTTATTTGTTTTGTTTTGTTTCTACTTACAACAAAAAACTTATTTATTTTATTTCTAATTACTTATGTATTTTACTTTAATTATTTTATTTTTATTTATTTTACTGCTGCTATTTTTATTTATTTTACTGCTGCTATTTTTACTTAATTTGTTAAGGTTTATTTATTGTAGTTACTATAGTTTATTTTATTAAGGTTTACGAGCTGTGGGAGGGACGAGGGGTGGCGACGTGCTGTGGGACACGATGCAGGGGCCGAGGAGGGAATTTAGGGTTAAGTTTGTATACGGGAACGGTTAGACGGGCTTTAGCGGGCTTTCACCGGGCTTGTGGGGCTTTACCAGGTTATCGATGAGAGTTTCCAAAAATGTCATTAGATATCCGTCATGGATTAACAGGTTTCTTGTAGTGATATGTCGAGCACAATGAGTGGTGATCCTCCGGCCTCCCACTCGCACGCAGCCGCCGCCACCCTCCCGCTCGCTCGCCGCCGCCGTCGTCACCAGTCCCGGCCATGGCGCCGCCGCTGCCGTCGTGCCCCTAAAGACCTATTCATCTTGCCTGAAGGTGATCCTGTGTCAGATCCTCCACTTAACCCGCGTGGACCGGCTCGTGGGTCACTGACAGTGGGTCCCTTGGGCCCACTGGTCAGGTTTGACCAGTCGCCCCCGGTGGCGCCTTCAAGGGAGGACGCATGATCTTCAAGGGAGGACAGGCCATCAGATTCATCCACTTGGTAGCGTCTTTGTTCATCCAGGTTTGACGATTCATCTTTTCATTATCTAGTCTCTCAGGGATGTCAAACGTACCCTCAACAACTAACGTCAGCATTTATTTTGTTCTGTAGTGAACCCCCTCGATGAATGCATGTCTGTTGCCGTGGCTAGAGAAAATTCTACATATCCACATCCTGATAACCAACAAGATAAGTAGCAGCTTTGATATGGAGGTATTTTCCTTCACTGCGTGCTTTTTCTTTGTGCCCTTTACTGTACTGTAGTAGCATTTGCTAAATTGCATTGAGAGAATAGGACGGCACAACAAGCTAGGGCTTCAAGAAAACTAACCAAATTCCTTTTTTTTGGGATCAACCAACCAAATTGTTGTAATAGCACGATCCGCAAGACCTAGAAGGGATCTACACATGACATCGGTGGCTTCTCCTCCGCCTGCTATTTGCCGCTTTGACACTGTTGACAGATCCGAGTTCCACCTGCTAGGCTCGAATGGTAGATGTTACGGGCAACTGTATGTGAATCCCACTCCAAGGGATCGCCCTTCTCTATCCCAGATATGGCGGTTATGGAGTTGATGGCTCGTGTTTTTTTTCTCTTTTGCTTTATTTGTTTTGTTTTGTTTGTACTTACAACAAAAAACTTATTTATTTTATTTCTAATTACTTATGTATTTTACTTTAATTATTTTATTTTTATTTATTTTACTGCTGCTATTTTTATTTATTTTACTGCTGCTATTTTTACTTAATTTATTAAGGTTTATTTATTGTAGTTACTATAGTTTATTTTATTTTATTTTATTAAGGTTTATTTAGTTTTATTTATTTTATTAAGGTTTATTTATTTTATAAATATAAAAAAATGAACATAGATGCGCTTATAGAGAAAATTCAACTTTAAGAGTAGGCATCTATTTTCTATGAAATTTACTATGAATTTAGGTCAAATTTCCTGTATAAGGGCATCTATTTTCACTTTAAGAGAAGCTCAACAAGGCAGATAGGGACGGCCTTATAAACTGATGTGAGCGCCCTTCGGTTGGCGAGGTGGGACTAAACACTGGCCGCAACTAGGACCAGGCCTTTAGTCCCGGTTTGTGGTAGGAACCCGGACTAAAGGGTGGTGGGCCAGGAGCGTGGCCCATTGGTCCCGGTTTGTCCCACCAACCGGGACCAAAGGGTCCGGACGAACCGGGACCAATGCCCCCACGAGGCCCGGCAGGTCCCTGGCCGCACGAACCGGGACCAATGCTCACATTAGTCCCGGTTCGTGACTGAACCGGGGCTAATGTGAAAACTGTCCTGTGACCTAAGCCCCTTTTCCTACTAGTGTGAAGCGGCCCGGACCTACCTTACACGTACGCTTACGTGAGACAGGTTCCACCGACTGACATGCACTAGTTGCATAAGGTGGCTAGCGGGTGTCTGTCTCTCCCACTTTAGTCGAATCGGATTCGATGAAAAGGGTCCTTATGAAAGGTAAATAGAAGTTGGCATATCACGTTGTGGTTTTACGTAGGTAAGAAACGTTCTTGCTAGAAACCTATAGAAGCCACGTAAAAACATGCAACAACAATTAGAGGACGTCTAACTTGTTTTTGCAGCATATGCCTTGTGATGTGATATGGCCAAAAGGATGTGATGAATGAAATATATGTGATGTATGAGATTGATCATGTTCTTGTAATAGGAATCACGACTTGCATGTCGATGAGTATGACAACCGGAAGGAGCCATAGGAGTTGTCTTTATTTTTTGTATGACCTGTGTGTCATTGAATAACGCCATGTAAATTACTTTACTTTATTGCTAAACACGTTAGCCATAGAAGTAGAAGTAATCGTTGGCGTCACAACTTCATGAAGACACGATGATGGAGATCATGATGATGGAGATCATGGTGTCGTGCCGGTGACGAAGATGATCATGGCGCCCCGAAGATGGAGATCAAAGGAGCAATATGATACTGGCCATATCATGTCACTATTTGATTGCATGTGATGTTTATCATGTTTTACATCTTATTTGCTTAGAACGACGGTAGCTAAAATAAGATGATCCCTCGCAATAATTTCAAGAAAGTGTTCCCCCTAACTGTGCACCGTTGCGAAGGTTCGTTGTTTCGAAGCACCACGTGATGATCGGGTGTGATAGATTCTAACGTTCGAATACAACGGGTGTAAGCCAGATTTACACACGCAATACACTTAGGTTGACTTGACGAGCCTAGCATGTACAGACATGGCCTCGGAACACGGAAGACCGAAAGGTCGAGCATGAGTCGTACAAAAGATACGATCAACATGAAGATTTTCACCGATGTTGACTAGTCCGTCTCACGTGATGATCGGACACGGCCTAGTTGACTCGGATCATGTTTCACTTAGATGACTAGAGGGATGTCTATCTGAGTGGGGGTTCATTGAATAATTTGATTAGATGAACTTAATTATCATGAACTTAGTCTAAAATCTTTACAATATGTCTTGTAGATCAAATGGCCCACGCTAATGTTGCCCTCAACTTCAACGCGTTCCTAGAGAAAACCAAGCTGAAAGATGATGGCAGCAACTATACGGACTGGGTCCGGAACCTGAGGATCATCCTCATAGCTGCCAAGAAAGATTATGTCCTAGAAGCACCGCTAGGTGACGCACCCATCCCAGAGAACCAAGACGTTATGAACGCTTGGCAGCAGCGTGCTGATGATTACTCCCTCGTTCAGTGCGGCATGCTTTACAGCTTAGAACCGGGGCTCCAAAAGCGTTTTGAGCAACACGGAGCATATGAGATGTTCGAAGAGCTGAAAATGGTTTTCCAAGCTCATGCCCGGGTCGAGAGATATGAAGTCTCCGACAAGTTCTTCAGTTGTAAGATGGAGGAAAATAGTTCTGTCAGTGAGCACATACTCAAAATGTCTAGGTTACACAACCGCTTGACTCAGCTGGGAGTTAATCTCCCGGATGACGCGGTCATTGACAGAATCTTTCAGTCGCTTCCACCGAGCTACAAGAGCTTTGTGATGAACTTCAATATGCAGGGGATGGAAAAGACCATTCCTGAGGTATATTCAATGCTGAAATCAGCGGAGGTGGAGATCAAAAAGGAACATCAAGTGTTGATGGTGAATAAAACCACTAAGTTCAAGAAAGGCAAGGGTAAGAAGAACTTCAAGAAGGACGGCAAGGGAGTTGCTGCGCCCGGTAAGCCAGTTGCCGGGAAGAAGCCAAAGAATGGACCCAAGCCTGAGACTGAGTGCTTTTATTGCAAGGGAAGTGGTCACTGGAAGCGGAACTGCCCCAAGTACTTGGCGGACAAGAAGGACGGAAACACCAAAGGTATATGTGATATACATGTTATTGATGTGTACCTTACCAGCACTCGTAGTAGCTCCTGGGTATTTGATACCGGTGCGGTTGCTCATATTTGTAACTCAAAGCAGGAGCTGCGGAATAAACGGAGACTGGCAAAGGACGAGGTGACGATGCGCGTCGGGAATGGTTCCAAGGTTGATGTGATCGCCGTCGGCACGCTACCTCTACATTTACCTACGGGATTAGTTTTAAACCTCAATAATTGTTATTTAGTGCCAGCTTTGAGCATGAACATTGTATCAGGATCTCGTTTAATTCAAGATGGCTACTCATTTTCCGAGAATAATGGTTGTTCTATTTATATGAGAGATATGTTTTATGGTCATGCCCCGCTGGTTAATGGTTTATTCTTAATGAATCTCGAACGTCGTGTTACACATATTCATAGTGTGAATACCAAAAGATGTAAGGTTGATAATGATAGTCCCACATACTTGTGGCACTGCCGTCTTGGTCACATTGGTGTCAAACGCATGAAGAAGCTCCATGCAGATGGACTTTTGGAGTCTCTTGATTACGAATCATTTGACACGTGCGAACCATGCCTCATGGGTAAGATGACCAAGACTCCGTTCTCCGGAACAATGGAGCGAGCAACCAACTTATTGGAAATCATACATACTGATGTGTGCGGTCCAATGAGTGTTGAGGCTCGCGGTGGCTATCGTTATGTTCTCACTCTCACTGATGACTTGAGTATATATGGGTATGTCTACCTAATGAAACACAAGTCTGAGACCTTTGAAAAGTTCAAGGAATTTCAGAGTGAGGTTGAGAATCAACGTGACAGAAAAATAAAGTTCTTACGATCAGATCGTGGAGGGGAATATTTGAGTCACGAATTTGGCACACACTTAAGGAAATGTGGAATAGTTTCACAACTCACGCCGCCTGGAACACCTCAGTGAAATGGTGTGTCCGAACGTCGTAATCGCACTCTATTGCATATGGTGCGATCTATGATGTCTCTTACCGATCTACCGTTCTCATTTTGGGGCTATGCTTTAGAGACTACCGCATTCACTTTAAATAGGGCTCCGTCGAAATCCGTTGAGACGACACCGTATGAATTATGGTTTGGGAAGAAACCTAAGCTGTCGTTTCTAAAAGTTTGGGGATGCGATGCTTATGTCAAGAAACTTCAACCTGAAAAGCTCGAACCCAAGTCGGAAAAATGCGTCTTCATAGGATACCCTAAGGAAACCATTGGGTATACCTTCTACCTTAGATCCGAAGGCAAGATCTTTGTTGCCAAGAACGGGTCCTTTCTGGAGAAAGAGTTTCTCTCGAAAGAAGTAAGTGGGAGGAAAGTGGAACTTGATGAAGTACTACCTCTTGAACCGGAAAGTAGCGCAGCTCAGGAAGATGTTCCTGTGGTGCCTGCACCAACTAGAGAGGAAGTTAATGATCATGATGATCAAGGTACTTCGGATCAAGCTCCTACTGAACTTCGTAGGTCCACAAGGACACGTTCCGCGCCAGAGTGGTACGGCAACCCTGTCTTGGAAATCATGTTGTTAGACAACGGTGAACCTTCGAACTATGAAGAAGCAATGGCGGGCCCAGATTCCGACAAATGGCTTGAAGCCATGCAATCCGAGATAGGATCCATGTATGAAAACAAACTGTGGACTTTGACAGACTTGCCCGATGATCGGCGAGCGATAGAAAACAAATGGATCTTTAAGAAGACAGACGCGGATGGTAATGTTACCATCTATAAAGCTCGACTTGTCGCTAAGGGTTATCGACAAGTTCAAGGGGTTGACTACGATGAGACTTTCTCACCCGTAGCGAAGCTGAAGTCCGTCCGAATCATGTTAGCAATTGTCGCATACTATGATTATGAGATATGGCAAATGGACGTCAAAACGGCATTCCTTAACGGCTTTCTTAAGGAAGAATTGTATATGATGCAGCCGGAAGCTTTTGTCGATCCTAAGAATGCTAACAAGGTATGCAAGCTCCAGCGCTCCATCTATGGGCTGGTGCAAGCATCTCGGAGTTGGAACATTCGATTTGATGAGATGATCAAAGCGTTTGGGTTTACACAGACTTATGGAGAAGCCTGTGTTTACAAGAAAGTGAGTGGGAGCTCTGTAGCATTTCTCATATTATATGTGGATGACATACTGTTGATGGGAAATGATATAGAATTCTTGGGAAGCATAAAGGCCTACTTGAACAATTGTTTTTCAATGAAGGACGTTGGAGAAGCTGCTTATATATTAGGCATCAAGATCTATAGAGATAGATCAAGACGCCTCATTGGTCTTTCACAAAGTACGTACCTTGACAAGATATTGAAGAAGTTCAATATGGATCAGTCCAAGAAGGGGTTCTTGCCTGTATTGCAAGGTGTGCAATTGAGCACGGCTCAATGCCCGACCACGGCAGAAGATAGAGAAAAGATGAGTGTCGTCCCCTATGCCTCGGCCATAGGGTCTATTATGTATGCCATGCTGTGTACCAGACCTGATGTAAACCTTGCCGTAAGTTTGGTAGGAAGGTACCAAAGTAATCCCGGCATGGAACACTGGACAGCGGTCAAGAATATCCTGAAGTACCTGAAGAGGACTAAGGATATGTTTCTCGTTTATGGAGGTGACGAAGAGCTCGTCGTAAAGGGTTACGTCGATGCTAGTTTCGACACAGGTCTGGATGACTCTAAGTCACAAACCGGATACGTGTATATTTTGAATGGTGGGGCAGTAAGCTGGTGCAGTTGCAAGCAAAGCGTTGTGGCGGGATCTACATGTGAAGCGGAATACATGGCGGCCTCAGAGGCAGCACAAGAAGCAATCTGGGTGAAGGAGTTCATTACCGACCTAGGAGTTATTCCCAATGCGTCAGGCCCGATGACTCTCTCCTGTGACAACACTGGAGCTATTGCCCTTGCCAAGGAGCCCAGGTTTCACAAGAAGACCAGGCATATCAAGCGTCGCTTCAACTCCATTCGTGAAAATGTTCAAAATGGAGACATAGATATTTGTAAAGTACATACGGACCTGAATGTAGCAGATCCGTTGACTAAACCTCTCCCTAGAGCAAAACATGATCAACACCAGAACTCTATGGGTGTTCGATTCATCACAATGTAACTAGATTATTGACTCTAGTGCAAGTGGGAGACTGTTGGAAATATGCCCTAGAGGCAATAATAAAGTGGTTATTATTATATTTCCTTGTTCATGATAATTGTCTATTGTTCATGCTATAATTGTGTTATCCGGAAATCATAATACATGTGTGAATACATAGACCACAACATATCCCTAGTGAGCCTCTAGTTGACTAGCTCGTTGATCAACAGATAGTCATGGTTTCCTGACTATGGACATTGGATGTCATTGATAACGGGATCACATCATTAGGAGAATGATGTGATGGACAAGACCCAATCCTAAGCATAGCACAAGATCGTGTAGTTCGTTTGCTAGAGCTTTTCCAAGTGTCAAGTATCATTTCCTTAGACCATGAGATTGTGCAACTCCCGGATACCATAGGAGTGCTTTGGGTGTGCCAAACGTCACAACGTAACTGGGTGGCTATAAAGGTGCACTACGGGTATCTCCGAAAGTGTCTGTTGGGTTGGCACGAATCGAGACTGGGATTTGTCACTCCGTATGACGGAGAGGTATCTCTGGGCCCACTCGGTAATGCATCATCATAATGAGCTCAATGTGACCAAGTGTTTGGTCACGGGATCATGCATTACGGTACGAGTAAAGTGACTTGCCGGTAACGAGATTGAACAAGGTATTGGGATACCGACGATCGAATCTCGGGCAAGTAACATACCGATTGACAAAGGGAATTGTATACGGGATTGATTGAATCCTCGACATCATGGTTCATCCGATGAGATCATCGTGGAACATGTGGGAGCCAACATGGGTATCCAGATCCCGCTGTTGGTTATTGACCGGAGAGTCGTCTCGGTCATGTCTGCATGTCTCCCGAACCCGTAGGGTCTACACACTTATGGTTCGGTGACGCTAGAGTTGTAGAGATATTAGTATGCGGTTAACTGAAAGTTGTTCGGAGTCCTGGATGAGATCCCGGACGTCACGAGGAGTTCCGGAATGGTCCGGAGGTAAAGATTTATATATGGGAAGTCCTATTTTGGCCACCGGAAAATGTTTGGGATTTTTCGGTATTGTGCCGGGAAGGTTCTAGAAGGTTCCGAAGTGGGGCCCACCTGCATGGGGGGACCCACATGAACGTGGGTAGTGGGGGCAAGGCCCCACACCCCTGGTCAAGGCGCACCAAGATCCCACCTTAGAAGGAATAATATCATATCCCGAAGGGATAAGATCAAGATCCCTAAAAAAGGGGGATAACAATCGGTGGGGAAGGGAAATGATGGGATTTCTTTCCCCCACCTTTGCCAACGCCCCAATGGACTTGGAGGGCAAGAAACCAGCCCCCTCCACCCCTATATATAGTGGGGAGGCGCATGGGAGCAGCACCCAGGCCCCTGGCGCCTCCCTCTCCCTCCCGTGACACCTCTCCCTCTCGCTGAGCTTGGCGAAGCCCTGCCGAGATCCCCGCTGCTTCCACCACCACGCCGTCGTGCTGCTGGATCTCCATCAACCTCTCCCTCCCCCTTGCTGGATCAAGAAGGAGGAGACGTCTTCCCAACCGTACGTGTGTTGAACGCGGAGGTGCCGTCCGTTCGGCGCTCGGTCATCGGTGATTTGGATCACGACGAGTACGACTCCATCAACCCCGTTCACTTGAACGCTTCCGCTCGCGATCTACAAGGGTATGTAGATGCACTCTTTTCCCTCTCGTTGCTAGAAGACTCCATAGATTGTTCTTGGTGATGCGTAGAAAAATTTTAATTTCTGCAACGATCTCCAACAAAAAGCCATTCAAGGCAAATAGAGACGGACCATCCAACCTGGACAAGATACTGGATCGACCCTGCCAGATTCATGGCACCCTCGATAAACCAGCTACTCACACCAACAGAAGCTGCCGGGTCTTCAAACAAGCCGGCAAGCTTAATGCCGAACACAAGGGGAAGGAGCCGCCGAGTGACAGCGATGACGAAGAGACTCGCCAGCCGAATACCAGGGTTTAGAAGCAATTTCCCCCCGAAGTGAAAACCGTAAACATGGTATATGTGACGAACACCCCTACAGGGAAGCGCAGGCGCGCACTGCGGGACGCACGCGCCATAGAGCCGGTTCCCCCAAAATTTAGCCATATCCGTCCCGAGGGTTCGACAGCTCTGATCATCGATTCAATTATCGATGGGTTCCATCTCACGAAAGTCATTATGGACAGCAGCAGTAGCCTTAATCTACTCTACCAAGACGCTGTCAGCAAAATGGGCATCGATCCTTCAAGAATCAAGCCCACCACAACTACCCTCAAGGGAGCAGTACCCGGCGTAGAAGCTCACTGCACGGGCTCAATCACATTGGAAGTCGTTTTCGGTTTGCCGAACAACTTCCGAAGCGAAGGCTTGACCTTCGATATTGTCCCGTCCCGCAGTGGCTACCATGCACTTCTAGGGCATACCGCTTTTGCTCGTTTTAATGCGGCCCCACTCTACGCCCGCGGAAAACTTTAAATGCCCGGTCCATGCTGCGTCATAACAATAAATGGAAATACGGAGCACTCCCTCCGTACAGAGGATCATACTACGGCTATTACAGCCAAAGTACAAGGCGGCCTTATCAAGCCGCATATCTCATCGGCCATTAAGCCGATGGTCTCTATTAAATGGAACCGATCAATTTCAGAGCTGGATTAGCAGCTCGGCCTCCGTCGTTCGCCTCATATATCCGCGAAGTTTGTACCGCGTATACATAATTATGTACTTAAAATACCCTGGTCATCGGCGGAGGCACAATACGGACAGGCCTGCAAGCACTCCCATAGCCTCCTTTTCTTTCCTAATTATTTTTTATCTTTTATCACAGGTGGCTCAAAGACTGGTCATCTCGTGGACTCTTTCGGAGTTCGGCTTCGTACACTTACCCCAAGGCTATTCCCGTTAAGGAGTCCTTTCACAGAGGCAAGGCGGCGCAGATGTGCGACAGGAGGTCCAAATAGTTTTGTAGACCGCACTCTCTATTTTGAGCCTGTAAAATGCCTTCTCCCTCAACCTTCGACCACCGGCATGTCAAATAGCCTCGGTTGTAGCGTTATTATCTATAAAATGGCAATTGACATGTCAATTAGGTTCCATTGAACATAATCCGTATTCAGTATTCTCTTTTTCTAAAAAACTGAATGTTGCTTCTCCGGTTGTTTCACACACGCACCTCGGCACAAATTGCCAGGGGCTCGATATGGGAACAAATGAGTTGCCGACAAGTCCGAACAGCTTCATATGCAGTTCGGCGTCACGAGTTTGGCCTTATATGCACCGGCTCCGAATCATGTCTTTGGTCAATAGTTGGGTTGCCCGGCTCCTGTG
The DNA here is from genome assembly GCF_018294505.1 of Triticum aestivum. NCBI lineage: Eukaryota > Viridiplantae > Streptophyta > Magnoliopsida > Poales > Poaceae > Triticum > Triticum aestivum. The sequence goes on from NC_057805.1 coordinate 503,896,553, forward strand.
CTTACTACCTTACGCTCCGCTATATCGGCTAGGGTAGTAAAGGGAGAACTACTGCGATTGTGTCCTGGTTTATCCGGATGAGCACCTCAGTAGAGAAAGCCGAAAACTGATTGTCATGATGCGGCGAGAGCTGGTCAACCACTCGATGACTCACCGGAATCTTCGCGATTCCTTCCGTATTAAATGAAGGACCGTTCTTCTGGTCACGTATGTAAATGCACCGTATTCGAATAACCGCGTACATACCAAGGGCTGTATCGTAGACCCACCATCAAACTCCTATGGCTAAGTGGAAGTGTTAAAGCCCTATAGTCCGATTGCCTGGTTCGCCGCATTGACACCTCCTTAATGGACCAAGACGTTGGGTAAAGAGTGATCAATTACTTTTCCGAACACCCCCATATTATATGCGAGGGGGCTGAAGCCGACGACTCGCAAACTTTCAGATTATACAAAAAAGGCCGCACAGGAAGAACCAAAACTTTCCGGCAAAAGTATAAAAAACATAGCCTTAATATATCATAACTATTGTTTTTACAATTTCGATACATTCACTCGAACATCATATCCTTCGAGCACTGACCCTCTATTAAGCGGGCACCCTCTAGGACATCTTCAAAATAATGCTATGGCGCGTGATGGTCCTTGCCCTCGGGTGGACTCTTCGCTGCAATATCGGTGGCCTTCATCTTCGCCCAGTATGTCTTGACACGGGCAAAGGTCATCCGTGCACCTTCAATGCACGTTGACCGCTTCACGGCATCCATACGCGGCACCGCATCAGCAAGTCGCCGCACCAAACCGAAATAACTATTCGGAATTGGCTCAGTCGGCCACAGCCGGACCACGATGTCCTTCATGGCACAACCGGATATCTTGTGGAGCTCGGCCCACTGGGCCATCTGTTCGTTCAGCAACAGCGGGCGCTTTGGCGTGCCGAATTGTGACCAAAAAGGCTTCTCCGTTGCATACCCTTCATGCGCTTGGTAAAATTGCACCGCGTTGGAGGCGCTCTTCGGCAAGTCCAAGAATGCGTCTGGAGAGCTCCACATTTGATTAAGCGGGGCATACTTCGGATCGCCGAATTTAGTCTGTAATAAGAAAGGCTTACCGGCTGCTATCTCCCAAGCTTGCCGGATCTCCTCCCGAGCCGGTCTAGACTCGGATCGTGCTTCTCTCGCCTCTTGTAAGGCCTTGTCGAGATCGGCCGCTTTGGGTTTGTTATCCCCCTCGAGGAATTCGCACCAGACAGTGGCTTCCTTTAGCTCACACGCCATAGTAGACATTCTCTCCTCGCACTGGCGCCGAGCAGCCTGGTCGGCTTTTAACTCATCAGCTGCCTTCTCGGCAGCCGCACTACTCACCCTGGCTTGCTCCTTGGCCCGGGCAAGCTCAGCCCGAAGGGTTTCCACCGTGGCAGCACCATCTACAGTTGCGCATATCTCAGTATATAATTTCAGCTTTGTGCTCATGCTATTATACACACATACACTAACCGCTCCAAAATATACCTTGCGCCTCGTCGAGCCGCCTGTTAATAAGTGTGATGTCTTCATCCGCCACATCAAGTTTTTGCTTCAGACCTGCAACCTCTGTAGCGTGGGCAGTCGTCATGGAAGTAACAGCCTGTGTTCCAATTAATTAGGTTATTTCCTGGGCATATCTTTTTCAATCCTTTGATTACCTCCCTTTGGACGCCAACCAGAGTCTCATGGGCTACTATCTATACACAGGCGCATTTTGCGTTTATAGCACAATTGGAAATATAATATTACGTACCTCGAAGCCTTTTAGCAGGCCCATGAAGGCTTCGTTCAATCCGCTTTTCGCGTACAGAATCCTCTCAACCACCGTACCCATCAAGGTACGATGTTCCTCTGAGACGGACGAATATCGCAACATGTCCATCAGTGTATCCGGCGCCTCCTGATTCTTGGAAGCAGCTATGGGAGGATGGACTCCCTTTGAAAGGATATATTTGCTCGACCCTAGAGTCGTCTCTGGCCGTAAACCGGATAGTCCGGGGCCTTTATTGTTGGTCCTCGTAGGGTCCGCACACCTCGGACCCTGGGCGGCCGAGGTTTCACCTTGGGGCGTTGTCTTTGTTATCCTCTGTTGATCAGGAGAGATCCTCCGGGACGACACCTCGAAGTCGTCCGCCCTATTGGGCGAGGAAGCTTGTGGAGGCGTCTCGCTTTCCATCATCTCCGGAAGAAGATCCCCCGAGGAAGAGGATTGTTGAGGAAGACTGTATGCCGGACTGCAAAAACATATATTCCAGATGTTACCCTTGTAACAGGAAAAGGAACGGGATATGTTAAAACACCTTTGTTCACTTACAATTCGGCCAAAGGCTTGTCCTTATGGGGGAACTGTGCGACAACGTCGCCCTCCGAGCCCGAACCGCCGGACAGGGGCGTCTTACCTTGCTTAGGAGCCTTTACCTCCCGACCTTCGGAGGAGGCCCTTTTCTTACCATGGAGAGAAAGGATGTCAACTTCTCCTTCCTTTTTGTCTTCGGAAGAGGGAGCCCTAACTTCCCTGGACATAGCGTGGGGCCCTCTTTCACCGGCACCTAGTACGGTGCCGGGACCAGCATCCTTGCTAGCACGGGACTAGCTAAGTCTTCGGGAAGAGGGGCCGAACACCTAATTCGCTCCGCCTTCTTTATCCAACCCTGGAGGAAGATGGTTTTCTCAGTATCTTATTGTGGGATATTTAACTACGTTGTGTTCGAGAGTCGAGTGCTTACCGGGGTATCCGAATGGTTACAGTCAAGACCAATGTCCTCGGTGGTATCCGGCCACTGTTTTCGTGTCCCGAAGAATAGTTTCCACATTCCATTGTGCGTTGTGCCGAAGAAGTGCTGAAGGGTTCGTGGTCCTTCGGGTTAAACTCCCACAGGCGGAGAGGCCGTCGCTGGCACGCTAGGACCCGGCGGACTAGCATTACTTGGATTACATTGATAAGGTCGTGTCCTTTTCAATGAGGCTCCGGAGGCGGCTTTGCAGCGTCTGCACTTCATCGATTGATCCCCAGTCCAGCCCCTTATTAATCCATGATGCAAGCCGTAATGGAGGGCCAGATCGGAACGCAGGTGTAGCTGCCCACTTGGTACCACGGGGTTCAGTGATGTAAAACCACTCCCGCTGCCATAGGTTGGAAGTTTCTGTGAAGGAGCCTTTTGGCCAAGGAGTATTAGTGAGTTTGCTCACTATAGCACCGCCGCACTCCGTTTGTTTCCCGTCGACTACCTTCGGCTTCACATTAAAAGTCTTGAGCCACAAGTCGAAGTGTGGGGGAATGCGGAGGAAGGCCTCGCACGTGATGATGAACGCCGAGACGTGAAGAAAGGAGTCCGGAGCTAGATCGTGAAAATCTAGCCCGTAATAGAACATAAGCCCTCGAACGAAGGGATGGAGAGCGAACCCTAGCCCCCGGAGGAAGTGGGAGATGAATACGACCCTCTCGCCGGATCTGGGAGTGGGAATAACCTGCTCTTGAGCAGGGAGCCTGTGGGGGATTTTCGCGGTCAGGTATCTTGCCGCCCGGAGTTTCGCAATATCCTCCTCTATGACAGAGGAAGCCACCCACCAGCCTTGAAGGCTGGGTCCTGACATGACTGGGAAGCTCGAAGCAATCAAATTGTACCTTGGGTGATGGAACTCGAGGTTGGAGAGGTTGAGGAAAGGGTTGGCGCAGAGGAGAAGGACGGGTCTTAGCCCCTTTATAAAAGCGATGAATATCAGACGCCTCCTCATAAGCCTTAAAACCTACCTACTCCTAAGGAATCATGCCAACTGAACGGTTGGGATACCCACGCCCGCATTGATGAGAATCCCGCAATAATGGGACACGATCTCTGCTTCGGCAAGATGTGCCAATAAAACCGCGTCTCGAAACGTGGAGCGACGAGCCGAAAAACGGCTCGAAATAATAACCAGGCAGGGACGTGATGTCACACTACAAAAAGTTGTCAGCAGATTGGACTCGTGAAATATTATACTCTCTGCGGTGGTGTGTGGTATTTTGTTTTGCAGAGCCGGACACGATTCTTGTGTTCAAGGACTATTTTGGAGTATTCGGAGAAGGAACCCGGCTTGCAATGCTGAAGACAATTAGCACGCCGGACACCTCGTCATTGAAGCCTGGTTCAGGGGTTACTGAGGGAGTCCTGGATTAGGGGGTCTCCGGGCGTCCGGACTGTGTAGCATGGGCCGAACTGTTGGGCCGTGAAGATACAAGATATAAGACTCTCTCCCATGTCTAGATGGGACTCTCTGTGGCGTGGAAGGCAAGCTTGGTGCCCTGATATGAAGATTCCCTTCTCTGTAACCGACTTTGTACAACCCTAGTCCCCTCTGGTGTCTATATAAACCGGAGGGCTTAGTCCGTTGAGGCGATAATAATCACAATCATAGTCATACATGCTAGACTTTTAGGGTTTTAGCCATTACGATCTCGAGGTAGATCAACTCTTGTAATACTCATATTCATCAAGATCAATCAAGCAGGAAGTAGGGTATTACCTCCACAGAGAGGGCCCGAACTTGGGTAAACATTGTGTCCCCCGTCTCCTGTTACCATCAACCTTAGACGCACAGTTCGGGATCCCCTATCCGAGATCCGCCGGTTTTGACACCGACACCCGTCCGCCCATGGATCGACCCTTTTTCAAGGGTAGGTAGTTATGGAAATACGCCAATTGCAGGGTTTCTCGAATGCTGCAGTTGCCGCTGCCGCGGTCACGAGAGAAATTTGGTCCTCTTGCCTACGGCTACCATCTTTGGCGCTGAGAGAGGGGGGACCTCAGATCTTCAAGAGTTCATGCACTAGTAGAAAAAGGGCCATTAGTCCCGGTTCATAAGGGCCTTTAGTCCCGATTCTTGAACAGGGACTAAAGGGTCGTTACTAAAGGCCCCCCTAAGGCACTCCACGTGGCCGCTGCCTGGAGCTCCACACTAAAGGAGATTTATTTTTTGAATTTGTGTGAAAAAGTTTTGAAATTTTTTCCGATTTTTAAATTTTTGAATTATTTTCAATTTAATCTCTAATCACCCCTCATCACTGCTCTATTTAACCTCTAATCTCTAATCACCTCTCATCATTCCAAATTCACTAACTTCCCGGCCGGTCACCCATCCTCTCACTACTCCAGCCTGAGCATGCTTAACTTCCGGGTTCTATTCTCTCTGATTTCTAAGTCTGCACTTGTTGTTTTTCTGACAATAGTAAGATGTCAATCCTATTAACCCTCAGGAGTTTAGCTTTAGCATGAAGTCACACGTTTCACTGTTTGAGTTTGAAACTATTATTCTAAAAAACAATAATTATTTAGTAACACTAATATTTCTTGAGTAAGTAGTTTGACCACATTTTGACCACAGTTTGACCAGATTTGACCAAAATTCAAAAAAATTAAAATAATTATTTAGTAACACTAATATTCTTGAATAATTATGTAGTAACACTAATACTTCTTGAATAAGTAGTTTGACCATAGTTTGAACAGATTTAACCAAAATTCAAAAAAACTGAAATTTGAGCATATCTTTTTTTTCTTTTGGAATTTGAGGATTGACTTTTTTGTACAAAAAAGCTGAAAAATCTATTCGGCAACATTGTTTGTAATGTCAAGACGCACCTATGTGTCTAATTTGGGCACACTATACTAAACAATGCAATGAATACGTCTGTGATGAGGAAATCCATGAATGTTCATACACGGTAGCCCGTTTTGTGAAGGATTTTTTTTCAAATTAGTTATATTGAAATTTTGGTATTTTTCCTCGCAACTAGTACACATAAAAGGACTCTGTGCGAAAGGATTGCATTTTTTAAACTTGTATTCTTTTTGTTTCAGTTTTTCCAAAACGGGGTCAAAATGGTCAGCATGCCTATTCATCACAAGGGGTTGAATCTTTCAAAACTCTAAGTGGTTCTCCCATATAATGACTATTTATGTATCTAAAAATATTTTTTGCTAATTTTTATGACAGAGCTATCACACACTTGTAGTTCAAATTTGAATTACTTTCGGGAAATTGCCATAAAGTCATTTAAACGTGCAAAAGTAGCTAGAAAACTAGAAAAGATATGAAACTTGGGAATTGACCATAAAATATGGTCTACTTACTGTGATAATTGGAGTGGTGCCATTTTGCACCCTGATTTTTGTACTTGCTTCACAAAAAACACCCATTTTTTGACACTTAGAAAATGAAAATTATTTTTTTATACAAAAAAGTAGGAAACTCTATTTGGCAACATTGTTTGTAATGTCAATATGAGCCTATGTGTCTAATTTGGGAAGATTATAATAATCTATGCAATGAATATGACCATCACCATGGTCCTTTAAGTTGAAAGCCATTAATGCTCATACATGATAGTCCGTTTTGTGAAGGATTTTTTTTTCAAATTTTTTATATTGAAAGTTTGGTATTTTTCCTCGCAACTAATACACATAAAAGCACTCCATGTGAAAGGATAGCATTTTTTGAAGTTGTATTCTTTTTCTTTCATTTTCCCAAAACGGGGTTAAAATGGTCGACATGGCTATTCATCACAAGGGGTTGAATCTCTCAAAAATCAAGTGGTTCTCCCATATAGTGACTATTTGTGTACCTAAAAACATTTTTTGCTAATTTTTATGAATTAGTTGCAGTTCAAATTTGAATTACTTTCGGGAAATTGACATAAAGTCATTTAAATGTGCGAAAGTAGCTAGAAAACTAGAAAATCCACGAAACATGGGAATTGTGCATAAAATATGGTCGACTTACTGTGATAATTGGAGTGATGCCATTTTGCACCCCGATTTTTGTACTTGCTTCACAAAAAACACCCATTTTTGACACTTAGAAAATGGAAATTGCTTTTTTTTATAAAAAAGTAGGAAACTCTATTTGGCAACATTTTTTGTAAAGTCAAGATGCACCTATGTGTCTAATTTGGGAACATTATAATAAACTATCCAATTAATATGGCCATAACCTTGGTCATTTGAGACTATAAATACTTGGCAAGCCAAAAAGTGTAATTAATATGGCCTGAAATGAAAGGGTTTTCAACACGGAAATTGTCCGACATCCTTTTGCCAAGTGTGACACTCGGTAAAGACCCCTTTTTGCCGAGTGTAGCACTCGGCAAAGCCCTGTTTGCCGAATTTTGTTATTTTACCGAGTGTTTTGTTCACGACACTCGGCAAAGTGCCTATTTGCCGAGTTTTGCGTTTTTGCCGAGTTAAGCACTCGGCAAAGATACTATTGCGAGTGTCCGACATAATGCACTCGGCAAAAAGCCTAACACTCGGCAAAGAGGAAAATTCCAGTAGTGCCATCAGGGGACGAGAGTTGTGCTGGCGTATACCATGTTGAAGCCGAGTCCTCGGTCAGTCTCGTGTCTGGTCTGGTGTTGGGTCACAGTAGAGCACACGGCGACCCTTGCACCAGGAACGCCTCCGCGCCACCCGCCGTGCCCACCATCCGGAGTCATCATCAGAAACCACCTTACTGCCCACCTTCCACCGGGACGGGAGACGAAGACGAGCCGCAGGTGCGCAGCGCGACGACGCCAGATATATCCACGCGTACCAGCTAGGGTCCCACAACCATGGCGCAGAGGCAGGCAGGCTGGGAAGACCGTCCACGGCTACCACGCCCAACGCGCACGCCACGCCACTGGGGAAGATGGAGACAGCACCAACGACCAATGACCAAAGACCGGCAAGACGACTTGCTTGCTGATTTAGCGACGAGGCACCAGCACCAGCACCAGCTATATAAACCCTCTAGTGTATGCACAGACACGCTCACCACCTAGCTGGCTAGTCCTCACAGAAGGAGCAATGACATTGCTCAGCTTCTTCTTGATCCTCTGCTCCCACGCTCTTGCTGTGTCCCCCGCTCCGGGGAGGGGTAGCGACCAACTCGCGCTCCTCTCCTTCAAGTCCACCATTGCGCCCCCGAGAGGGTTGCTGGCTTCATGGAACACCTCCACCCACCACTGCAGCTGGCCAGGCGTTGCTTGCGGGCGGCGGCACCCCGATAGGGTCGTCTCCCTACGCATGGCCTCCTTCAACCTGTCGGGACGCATCTCGCCATTCTTGGGCAACCTCTCCTTTCTCAGGGAGCTTGACCTCGGCGACAACCACCTCGCCGGTCAGATACCCCCGGAGCTCGGCCATCTTGCCAGGCTTCGGCTCCTAAGCCTCAGGGTGAATTCTCTCCAGGGAAGCATTCCTGTGGCTCTTGGAGGATGCACCAACCTCACCACGCTTGACCTAAGTAGAAACCATCTCCAAGGTGAGATCCCGGGCGAGATAGGTTCCAGCTTGAAGAATCTTGTCACTTTGAACCTTTCCAGAAATGATTTGTCAGGACATATCCCTGGCTCGCTGGTGCAATCACCATCCATCCAAACCTTGTCTATGTTTCTCAACAGATTATCTGGTAGGATACCACCTGTTTTGGGCAACCTCTCCAACCTCAAATATCTTCAGGTCGATCACAACGCCCTGTCCGGACCTATCCCGCCGTCTTTGGGCATGTTGCCCAAACTATCTCGGCTCAGCATCGGCTTTAACAACTTGAGTGGAGTGATCCCCAATTCCATTTGGAACATTTCCTCTCTAACACTGCTTTCTGTCCAGGAAAATATGCTTAGTGGAACAATACCTCCAAACGCATTCAGTAATCTTCACCTTCTCCAAGACATATCGTTGGATGCTAACCACTTCCATGGCCCCATCCCAGCTGCAATAGCTAATGCTTCTAATATCGCATTACTTCAGATGTCAGAGAACTTTTTCAGTGGCATCGTTCCTCCCGAGGTTGGAAGCTTTCCGAATCTCTTCCGGATAAATCTCCAACAAAATTTGCTTCGCGCAAAAGAGCCCAAAGATTGGGAATTCATAACCACGTTAACAAATTGCACAGTGTTACAAGTTTTGGGGTTGGGAACCAATAAGTTTGAGGGAGTCCTCCCTGATTCACTTTCCAACCTTTCCACCTCCTTGGTGCAACTCGGCCTTCAAGAGAACAAAATATCAGGAAGCCTCCCTAAAGATATAGGTAACCTCATTAACTTGCAATTTATCATTCTCTATACTAACTCTTTCACCCAAACTCTCCCCTCTTCCTTGAGTAGCCTCAAATTCCTTTCCCTACTCCAAGTATACGAAAATAAAATAAGTGGGTCTATTCCACAGAATATAGGAAATCTTACTGAACTAATTTCTTTGGACCTCAGCATGAATGCCTTTGGTGGTAGGTTACCACGCACACTTGGAAACCTAACAAACTTGTTGACACTAGATCTTTCAAGTAATAACTTTACAGGACCAATACCCAGCGGATTATTCAACATCCCAACACTCTCAGAATATCTTTCTCTATCAAGTAATAACTTGGAGGGATCGCTACCTCATGAAATAGGGAATCTAAAAAATCTAGTAGAATTCCATGCAGAGTCAAACATTTTATCAGGTGAAATCCCGAGCACCATCGGTGGATGTCAACTTCTCCAGCAACTCTACCTCCAAAACAACAAATTTGAAGGTACCATCCCATCAGTCCTTAGTCAAATGAAAGGTCTACAAACTCTAGACATTTCGAGCAACAATTTGTCAGGCCAGATACCTAAATCCTTTGCAGACCTTACCACACTCTATTATCTCAACCTTTCATTCAATAGCCTTTCTGGGGAAGTGCCAATCACTGGTGTTTTTGCAAATTCTTCAGCAATATCAATCCAAGGAAATGGAAACCTTTGTGGCGGTGTACCTAATTTACATTTGGCCCCTTGTTCCTTGCAATTAGCAAAGAAGAAACATAAATTCCCGGTTGCGTGTATGCCTATTTCTATCATTGCAACACTGGTTGTTCTTGCCTTCCTCTACAAGCTTCTTCTTACCTGGCAAAATAAAAGACAAGCAACAATCCTGTCGACAACGTCCATGCAAGGTTACCAACTGATTTCTTATAGTCAGTTGGCGAGGGCAACATATGGTTTCTCGGCAGGGAATTTGCTGGGTTCTGGATCATTTGGGTCTGTGTACAAAGGAGAGTTGGATGGTCATGCTGGAGAAAATTCAAACCTTGTTGCTGTCAAGGTATTAAAACTTCAAACTCCAAAGGCGCCGAAGAGTTTCACTGCCGAATGCAAAGCATTAGGAAATATGCGACACCGCAATCTTCTCAAGATAGTTACAGTTTGCTCAAGCATTGATACCAGAGGGAATGAATTCAAAGCAATTGTGTATGATTTCATGCCTAATGGTAGTCTAGAAGGTTGGCTACATCTTGACACAAGTGACCAAGCAGAGCAAAAGTATTTGAATCTGCATCAAAGAGTGACAATACTACTTGATGTGGCTTATGCCTTGGACTATCTTCACTGCCATGGTCCTGCACCTGTTGTACATTGCGATGTGAAGCCAAGTAATGTGCTCCTAGATGATAATATGGTAGCCCATGTTGGAGATTTTGGTCTTGCTAAGATTCTTAACGAGGGAAGCTCATTTCTCGAGCAGTCCATGAGCTCAATGGGATTTCGAGGGACAATTGGTTATGCTGCCCCAGGTTAGCCCACCTCTTCTATATTTACTCTACTTATTCCGTGCCTAGTTATATAAAGTTTTTAAAACGAATGTAAATATAGAACTCTATGCATCATAAAAACTCTACTTATTCGAACTTGTTATTGTCACAGAGTATGGTGTTGGAAACCCCGTGTCCAAGCATGGAGATATTTACAGTTATGGCATTCTTGTGTTGGAAACAGCCACTGGAAAGAGGCCCACCGATAGCAAATTCAGACAAGGATTGAGCCTTCGTGAGTATGTTGAGCTTGGTCTATGTGATAGTATGATGGAGGTTGTGGACATGCGGCTATCGTTGGATCTTGAGTATGGGCTTCAAACTGTGAATGCTTCTGCATACAAGAGAACGATTGATTGCCTTGTTTCGCTACTTAAACTCGGAATTTCCTGCTCTCAGGAATTGCCGTCAAGTAGAATGCCAACCGGAGATATCGTCAAGGAACTTCATGCCATGAAAGAATCTCTCTCGAGGGAGTAGTGAATATGAAGACAGAAACCATGCTAATGCTAACTGGAATGTTTTATGTGAGAATGATATGTGCATCGATATTGTTGGGCATATTTTTGTTTGGAATTGATTCCTGCATTGGTACTTCAAACAGTTAACATGGAAGTACAACCAATTTTGCGCTTCAATTGCAGCTATTTCCTAATGTTTGCATAAGAGTACGGTCTCTACTATGTTTCAGTTAGAATCGCAACAGCTGAGTTCATAAGTCCCCATTGCATGATTAGTGATGGGTATGGGTTTAGTAGAACTCGTGTTAATATTGTCCATTATTTTACCAGTTACTATTTTTTCCATGTGGCGCGTCTTTGTTTGGTGAGTGGAAAACAATTTGTTATGTTCAGAACAGAATTACGATACTCCTGTCGAGAATATTGTAAACCGATGATGGTTAATAGTTTTGTCAAACCAGTTTATTTTGCTCATGAGCACAGATAAAACAGATTTACTTTTATATGGACTGAGTTGAACCTGCTTTTGCAAAAGCTATCCATGGTAATTTGCAGGTTAGTCCAACGTTTATGCTCGTCCACCCATCTTAAACCAAAGCCGTGTAACCCTCAAGGCTCTACTGAAAGCTTCAGGATTAGGGATACTAAGGCCTCCAAATTCAATCGGGGAGCAAACTTTGTTCCAATTGACAAGACATTTACCACCTGACACTTTATCAGAGCTAGCCCAAAGAGAAGATCTACAAAGCTTGTTCATCTGAGCATCAACTCACTTGGATTGGTTGGTGGCCATCACCTGAAAAGAGGGGATTGCAGAGAAAACATGCCGAACCAACACCACTTTGCTTGCATTTGAGATGAATTGCCCATGATACCTTGATAACTTGGCAAAGCTGTAGAGGATAGCTTGATAGTCATTATTTCTGGAGACCTCTTATTTCTGTGGTGGTGAACGGACAGGGGACATGCCAAGGTAGGTACAGGGAAATGAGGACATGGTGCGCGGGAGATTGTCCAGGGTGGCTGTCAGGTCGATCTCATTGCACTGGATTGGGATGATTCTGGTCTTGGAGAGGTTGGTGCAAAGACCAGTAGATTGACCGAAGATGCGAGAGATTGGAGAACTTAGGTTTGTATCTGCAGGTGTCGGCTTGATGAAGTCGGCAACTTCATCGGTTTAGAGAGAAGATTTATGCAGAATGTTTAGAGATCCCAATGGGGCTAGGCCGCCACTTCTACGAGCTTCATCGAATTTCAAGAAGTTGGAGAAGGAACTCCCAGGAGATGAAATTGAATGCCTTTGATATGTGAGGCTTAACAAGGAGGCTCAGGATATTGCCCTCATGCAGAGATTTTGCAATTCCTTGCACACAGACGAGGTAACCATAGATGCATCTTCCCTTGATGACAACATTCTGGTAGTTCTCAATTAGCTGGGGCATCAGAGGTTGCACTCTATTGGCAAGAAGCTCGGCAACAAGCTTGCCGAAGCTGTGAACAAGGCAAATAGGCCTGAAATCGGCAGTGTGGCGGGCAGCTTCAGACTTAGGAGCAGGATCACCGTGGCTGATTTGATGGCATTGGAGGCTCTGAGAGTTTATAGAATGAAATTTTTGGCAATAACGCATAATATTGATCTTGATCAGAGGCCAACTAACTCTGTAAATATCATTGTAATTACAGCCGATGGGTTGAAATTTGTGGAGAGCACGCATAATTCCGATCTTGATCAGAGGCCAACTAACTAGCTGGGTCCAAAATTAGGAAAGTAATACTCATTTAACCCCTACTGAAAAAAACATAGTAATTGCAGAATTCATTGCAATCATGGATTTTTGTGTGCGTGATATTATTGTAGTTACAGGAATAATTTAGATGGATTCATCGTCCAATTATTGCATACCAGATCAAGGTGTCTACCAAGGCCGTTGAAGCTTTCCATAAGAACTGACTGGCCAAGCGAGCATCTCAGAAAAACCCTACAACGGTGAATATTAACATTAATTGGTGCCATGTTTATAAGTGGTTATCGGAAATCGCAGGGCTCGACCATTCTTTTTCAAATAAAATGTTTACAAATGACTGTAAATCAGATTCAGCACATATTATTAACATCTCTTAATGGCTCCTGCCCAAATATTCTGAGTTTTACAAGAAAGATGCTAAATTTTTACAAATGACTGTAATTCAGATCAAGCACATATTTTTAACATCTCCAGTAGAAATCCTGAATGGTACCTGCCCAAATATATATTCTGAGTTTTACAAGAAAGACACTAAGTAAGAATCCCAGAAAGAAAAGAAAAACCTTTAACAGTGAACGCTAATATTAACTAGAGCCATAATGTATGTTAACAAATGACTGTTATGCAGATAAAGCACATAGCTCAGCTGTTCAGACCGAGTAATCCATGGATGCTCTGCCAAAAATACATTTTGACATGCTAGAAAAGATATTGTAGAATGAAGACTGTTCCGTGACATGGAAAATCACCAAATAAAAATAGTGGCAGCCAATAACACCTTTCTGTTCTTCCTTTCCAAAAAAGAGTCATTATGGGCTAACTTTTTCGGCCATCCAGTCATTGAACTCATCTCCTTCCTGGGTTCTTGTGAACATCAATCTCTGATTACTTTTCAGGTTCACATAATCAACCTGAATATGAAAACCAAGAGTATTGAGCAACACAATAGGGGCATATGAATCTGCAATACATTTAACCAATTTAAGTATAACTGATTCTGTATTTTAAAGTAGGTGCAGATACCGATACAGAAGCGTGAGCATCCGGCACAAGAAAGCTTAACCTAACCTTTTCTGGATCAAGAGTCAGAAGACAATAGGCATCAACTGGGCCAGCTGATGGATCAATATGAACATCCTTAATGTGGTCATCATTTGCGACAGGAACCCCTGGACTTTGTCCTAAGTATTGTGATCTTGACTTCACTGAACTGGCGAACCAAGCTTTCTCTCGTTGCTGTTTGGTAAAACAACCAATGTTGAGCCAAAAGATTATAAAGGAGCACCTGATATCAATGAAAGCAGCGCTGCTACATGTCGTCAAGAAAAGAAAAAACTACTTATATATGTAATAGAACAGTTTGTGCTGCTTCTGAACATCGCCAAAAGCTTTGAAAGGTGAAAGTTGTGGAGACATTAATATAAGGTCAAGCATTTGCTCTTGATGAGACAAGCAAACTCCATGTGTGCAAAAACTATACAAAAGTAAACTACTAGAACAGTTATGTTTGTGCATAACCAAATCTTTCACTACAGCTATCCTTCAGTTTAAAACAAACCTCCACTACACAGAACAGAGCACAGGGAAGAATCTACTCAGCTCTAACCTGGAGCTTGGCAGGATCCAGACTGGAACCATCGATCACATCTATGATACCGCTGATACGGAATTGCTCCCACGAATCAGTGAAATACCAGCATATCTGCAAGAATTCAAGATCAGGCATTTCTCAACAACAAATTGGCACTTGTGTTGATGCTGCTTAAAATTATGACACGCAATTCTGCAAGCTCTTCACATCCTACCTCGCCGAGGGGCCATTCCCTGATCTCCCCAATCTGTTGGTTCGCAAATCGCACATCCAAACCAGCAAGGGAATCAGCGAGCAGCGAGAAAGAACTATGTATATATAGCAACAAGGTTAGAAAGCACGGGGGGAATAGCAGCAGCGACCTTGTTGCTCCGCGCATCCGTATTGATCTGAATCTTGTCGCACTGCTCTTGGAACCCCCTAGCAAGGCCAAAATTCCAGATCAAAACCGGTAAGAAGTGGAGGGGAAAGGCGGGGTACTAGACCAGAGCAGGCGGGCACCTGAACACGACGGTGCGATTCGCCGGCCTGCCGGCGGCGCCCACCGTGGCCTGGAACGATCGAGCGTCCGTTAGGGTATCCAAGGGGAGGGGAACGGGGGATATGGTATGGGAGCTTACGAGCTGGAAGAAGGTGGAGTGCTTGAGGTGCGCGTTGGCGTCCAGCGCTCGCTGCAGCAGCGCCCTCCATGGGCTCGATAGCGCCGACGCGGCGGCGCCACCGCCGGCCATCTCTGCCAGTCGCCGCCGCAGCCGCGCTGTGTTCACTTCGCTGGGCCGGGGATGTCGCTTCCTGATGCTGTGCGGGGAGATGGGCACGGATTAACGGTTAGGATCGCATCGCCTGAGCTATGTCCCGTGGGCCCGGCAGGTCAGTGACAGGGAACGAGCCATAAGAAATTCTGTGTGCGATCAATAAAGTGACGAATCATCGTCAGGTTACAAATTACCGCGTCTGTTTCAAAAAAAAAGTTTTAGGTTCGTCTTAAACCAAAGTTGCTAGTATAATTTACGGCACCAAATACACATCATAAAGCTAGAAAAACGATCTTATATTATGGGATGAAGGGAGTAGATGTTAATATATTTTTCTATAAACATGGTCAAACTTAAACAAATTTGACTTAGAACAAAGCCAGAATTTCAATTATTTTGGAACAGGGGTAATAATTAACTAAGAGTTCAACTCTTTTTTATGGAAATTAAGAAGTCAAATTAGATAAAGATATTTGTCTGTTGATACTCATAGCCCTAGATTTATGTTTTAAATCATTTTGTACATTCACAAATCGTAGTGTTTAGAGCAACTCTAGCAGAGTCATCATTGACAAAAAAAAATACACTAGCAGAGTCGTCATCTTGTCAGGGATCGCCATAATTTATCGAGTGCCATCCATATCTGGCCTCTCAGTCGTCATCTTGTCAAGGATCGCCATAATTTATCGAGTGCCATCCATATCTGGCCTCTCAGTCGTCATCTTGTCAGGATTGCCATAATTTATCGAGTGCCATTCATATCTGGCCTCTCGGATGTCATATATGACATCTCAGGGCTGCCTTTTCGAGTGCGCTCCATATTGCACTTACGTGTGAGGCGAAAGAAACTTTACATCTCCCATCTTAGGTGAGATGGCAGTAAGGTTGGGAAAAAGTATATTTTATTGACGAGTGACTCACACAATAATGAAGGCTGCCAATATAGTGATTCTGACTTTGCACTTGCGTTAGCGGCCTCCATAATTCAATATGAAGTACGCTTCATATGAATATGGAGATGGAGGCTGTCAATATGACAACTCTGCTAGAGTTGCTCTTAAAGAATGACTATGTAGTGTTGACATGTAAACGGCCCATTTAGGACAAAAACCATTAAAAATATGGCTTTCCCATAAACAAAGCTACGATTTGAACATACCTCAGCTATGAAATACTACATTTAAATTATCTTCTTGGGGTTTTTTGTACGGACAACAAGTTTTTTCTTCTAAATACTACATGAACCCAACTCGGATATCCAGAAGCCAGTATTGATCCGAGCTACTTCATATATGAAATTATTGAGATTCGATCGAACTAGACAAGTTGTTTGCCTTTAAGGAGGATGTATGAAAGAGTAAAGTGGCTATAAAAGTTAGAGTATTTATGTGGTTGGTTCTTAGAAGAAGAAAAAAGTGTATTAACTAGAGATGTGCCGCTTCATAGGAGAAGGGTAGCAGGGTAGGTAATGTGAAATGTTTATTGTAGTGCAAATGAAAATGTTGATCAGTTAACTTTGGTTCATCGTAGTTTTGACGAGCTTCCTAGCTGGTGCAATAATTACAATTTGGGATCTAGGGGGGAGGGGTGATGAGAATTAGGAAGAGCAATGCTATGGGGACGACAAAGTTTGGACGACTCATGAACGACGATTAAATCGAGCCGACGAATCTCAAGCACAGCTGAGCAGTGGCCGCTGGATCCTTTGGTCGTGCACTTATCGTCCACACACTGTCGTGTGTGGAGCAGTTTCGAATTAGGAATTTTAGTTTTCATTGGTGTAGCTGCTATGATTTGGACTGTATGGGAAAACTCATAATGATGCATGTTTTAGGAATATTCACCCATCCAATCCTACTAGCTCAGTTTTTGCTAGTTCTCATTACATGTATTTTTGAGTTAATTTTTAGAAAGCAAATCTTCAGAAATGCAGTGATGCGGCGGAGGGCTTCTACTTTGACCGGCACTAAGGCGTTCCATAGGAGAATGGGATGGGGGCCTCTTAGGGCATGTTCAATGCTAGACGCCTAATCAGGCGCTTGATTAGGAATAAAAAAGGATTTTTCTCCTAGCGCCTCGCTTGGAGTCCAGGCATGCAACGCTGGGAGCGAGCGTACGGGCGCCATGCGCAAAAAATAAAATGGGCAGCTCGTTTAGCGCCGGACGACTCTTATGGCATCGATGCTAACAAAATTTCGGGATTTGAACGGGATTAGGAGGAAACGGCCAGGATCCTGACCCTGGCGCCTGGCGTTAGCGCCTGCATTGTAGGACGTTTTTTCGTTCGGCTGGGGCTGCGCCTACGCAAATTTTGGGCTTGGAGGGGGGATTTTTCCGGCCGTCTCCACCCCCAAGCATCTCTGCACCTCGACGAGGAGGACGCGTGGCGATAGCTCGGAGGTCCACGAGCGCGTGGCGCGTAGCGAGGAAGCGGACGGGCCGGTGACGATGTCGAGGAGGCCCCAGGGCAGAGGAGGAGGTCCAGGCCGCCGTCCTTGTGCCGGAGCGACGCCATGAAGAACATGAAGAAGAAGAGGAGCAAGAGGTCCAGGCTCTCCGCCGCGCTGCGGGAGCTCAGGCTGGCGGCCAAGGCGAGGGACAAGAAGGGACTCCTTCAGATTCTCGTCACTGGACACCGCACCAGGGCAGCAGTCTTGGTGGCCAGCTGGCTGTAGAGCCCGGCGCCGCCGTCCTCCATGATCTGGAAAGCGAGCGTGACGACGAGCTCCCCGCCCTTGGCCTTGCCGGCGAGCAGGAACGCCATCTGCCACTGCCGGACGCGCTCCCCTTGCTGCCTCTTCTCCGTGGACTCCTTCACGAGGGCGCTCAAGTCCACCGTGCTCTGGCCAAGGTCCAGCTCCGGCGCGTCCACGGCGACCACGGACAACAGGAACGGGCGGGGCTCAAACTTCGTCGGTGGCTTGCCGGCGCCCCCGCCGCTGCAGTAGACGTGGCACCGGACGAATAGCGTCTCCTCGAAGTCCGCCGCGCCCTGCTGCACGCGGGACGGCATGATCTGCACGGCGCCCTCGCGCGACTCCTTCTTGCGCACGGCCACGGCGAGGCGGAGCCCGTCCATGGACGACGGGAGGCCCTGTGCCGCCGCCACCTCGACGGAGAAGAGGCAGCCGAGGCGGGTCATGCCGATGCGCGACAGCGCACGCATGGTAGCGCTCGGGACGGCGCGGGCCATCTGTTGCTGCACCTATGCGGCCTGGTTGTGCGGCCGACCGAAAATATAAAATAGCACAGCTGCACCCGGACCCTCTCTATCTAGCCATCCATTCTGCGCATCGCGATTCGTGCAAATACATTTTTTTTGTTTCTCTCACATAAAACATATTTTGAAGTTTAAATCTAAAAATTTATTTTTTGTATATTTATATTTGACAAAAAAAATCTGAGAGATTTATCCTAGATTCTAGATGGAAAACTTTGCCACGCTGCAAAGGTTTGAACTTCAAGACATCTTTTATGTGAGAGAAATAAAAAAAGAAATTTTCATACGAAAAGTTAGTTGTGTTGCACAGATCTTAAAGCAATATTGGACAACCAGGATACCAGGGCCGGGGTGCAGCTGTTCTAAAAATCCACGTCCTGCGGCCGACTGTGACGGGAGACCGGGGCAGAGGAGGAGGTCCAGGCCGCCGTCATCCTCCTCCTCCCCCGCCTTCGTCGCGGTCGCACTAGCATCACCGGCCTGCGGCTCGTCTTCCTCCTTCACAGCGCCCCGGGCCTCGCCCTTCTCGGCTGCAGCGGCGCCCACTGCTGCCGCCGGCTGATCCGCGGGGGAGGCGGAGCTGGAGAACGCGGGGCGAAGGAGCGGCGAGGCAGGGGGCTTGGAGAGGCGGGAGAGAGCGGGGGCGGACGCGGAGGCGAGGCGGCGGAGGTGGTGGTTGGCCGCCATGGCGTGCGGGGGAGGCCGGGACAGAGGAGGAGTAGGAGGCACCGGTGGTGGCGGAGCGGTGGAAGGTGGGCGGCGGGGTGGGGTAGGTGGAAAGAGAGGAGAGAGAGGGGTTTGCACGTGAAAAGGTAGCGCCAGTGCCCCTAGCTCGGGCCCAGCGCGTTGGGTTTCCCATGGGAGCGCCGGCCGAAACTTTCGTCAAATCTGGCGAAAAAGGAGGTGTTGGGTGCATGGCTGGGACGATTTTTTACAACCGGCGCAAAAAAGGTGGTCCTGGGGAGGGCTGTTGGGGGGCTAGTGGAGATGCTCTTATCCTCATAATAGAGAGTACTATGACATTTTTAGTTGCTGATCATGCTCATCTTGTTTTGAAGCCGTTTCTGGGTCTTTGAGCACCGATGCTTGTATGTTCTTCATCTCCGCTTTGTTTTTTGCTCTAGTTTCCCCCCCTCTGTGTATGAGGTTGTTACCTCCTACTGTACCTAAATATAGGATGTTTTTACAGTTGTAAAAACGTCTTACATTAGTTTATAGAGGGTGTATTTATCAATTTCAGAAATGGAACTGGGAGCGGCGCTCCATTCCTTGAAAAGAAAAAGTAAACGAGGTCCAGATTCGGCCGTCAAATCGTGGGTTCATTTCGCGGTTGTGTCATGTCTGTGTGGCAGTTTATAGCCCGACGGCGACGATCAGACAGGACCTCCACTGTACTAGTGCTGGAGTCGTGCAAAAAGGCAGGATGACACATAGTGCCACACCTCAACTGTTGTTATCCGCAACGCAGCTTTTCTCTCCTCGCCAATGCCGGCCGATTGCAGACATCCTGCCTGACTTTTTACGTTACCATGTGCCTGACCGCTGTAAGTTCTTTCCATGAGAACGTCATGGCACACGACAGCGATCTAACACGTGCTACGCCTCGAGATATCGCTGGCACGGCCATTGGGCTTGCTTGTGTCACCCGTGAGGCAGGCTCAGGCGGCAACGAGTGGACATGCATGTTTGTGCACAGTTTTCCTCTTCTTCTTCCCTTCCACACGTACGTACTCTTACTTGGACACGCACGCGTATTTATTTTTATTTTTCCACAGTGAAGTGAAGTGTAATAGCACCAGAGTAGAAAAGAGTAGAGCTGCATGGGGTTGAAAGGCCCTTCACGTCATGGCTCATGCATGGGCTCATGACACTTCACGTCGCCGGCAATGCCTGGACCAAAGCAACAACGGGAACCTCTTCCATATATATAGCGCGAGCGCGTTGCACCGACCCATCACCGTCCGTCCATCCCGGCCGGCAGCGACGCCGGCGACCACGGGAAGCAAGCGGCGGCGTACCCGAGGCCGAGAGGCGACGACAGGAGCCAGCAGCCCCCAGGTGGCGCCTGCCTGCCACCCCGAGGCGTCGCTCGCTGCACTTGTGAAGATTGGCTGGACAGGACAGACAAGCTTTCCTCCGGCCCGGCCGACAGGAGCCATCGGGGAGGTCAGGATATTCACGCTCGCTCGCCGTCAGAATCAGAATCCCTCCCTCCCTCCGTCCTTTCCCCCAGACTCAACGCAGGCTGGCACGGCACGTTCAGAAACGACGGGGCATCCCTCCATCCATCCCTCCATCCATGCAAGTCCACTGTTGGACGAAAAGAGGCAATGCCGGCCGGCCGCATCGAGTCGAGATCGACGATGCAATCTAGTATCATTTCACATCCACTCACACTTCTGCAGCATGGCAATGGCATGGGCAACTTCATGGTCGCCCAATCCTGCCTGTCAGATCGAACCACCGCGCGCATGCATGGAGAGGTCGTTATTAAGCACGCCATCCAGGGCCGGCCGCATGGGCGCCGGTGATGAGCCGGCCGGCTGACATAATAAACCGGAGAGTACACGTACGTGCCCACTCCATGGCTGCCCACGGCCATGGCCATATGGCCGTGCTTTGGCGCCGTTGCTCGCTTTCACTGCACATCTCATCTCATCTCATGGGCTGCACGGCAAGTAGTACTCTGCATCTCTGAAGATTTTACAGTGGCTGCTGTGCTGTTGCCTCGACGACCTTACTTACCTTTGCCCGACAGGAGCCATGGGGAAGTTGAGGATATTCACGCTCGCCCACACACTCGTCCGTCAGAAACTCATAATCAGAATCCGTCCGTCCTTTCCCCAGACTGACACGGCACGTACAGCACAACGCCATCCGTCCATCCATCCAAGTCGACTGTTGGACGAGAGGGAGAAGTGGCAATGCCTGCCGGCCGCATCGAGATCGATGACTCTCTGTCTGTCTGTCTGTCTGATTCAACTTCACTCTCATCGACCGATCGGCCGCATGGCCGTGGCATGGGCGCCATCATGCTCTTGAGCAGATGGGTAAGTGCAAGTGATCCTGTCTGTCAGAGAACCCGTCGTGCCATGCCATGCCATGGCATGGCAGAGAGATTTTTTAGCACTGCGGCCGTGGACTGGACAGTGGATGACCTGACCGGCCGGCATAAACGGGGAAGAGTGTGTGCTTCATGGCGGCACAGCCGTGCCCATGCTTTGTCGCCGCCCGCCGTTGCTAGTAGCTTTTACTGCACAGATCTACCGGCCCACGTAAACAGGTGCGGATTTAGTCTCCCTTTTTTCCTGTTTGGCTTGGCTTGAGGTGCTTCGTCCGGCCTTGCCCGGACAAATCAGGCCGGTGCGTCCAATGGGCCGATCCATCTGGTCCGTCTTCATAACGGTCGGCATACATGCCAGCACATAAAAAAATCGCCTCTCTCGGCCATAGTTGATGCATCTCGGCCGTAGTTCATGCCGGCATACAAAATGATTGCGTCTCGGCCATAGCTCATTCATTCATCTATCTCGAGCATCTCGTTTTGCTTCTTGAACCAAACCCTTTTTCTTAGGGACACCTTACTCAGGTCAGCCATCATGATCTTCATTTCCTTCGAGATCCGCGTGAGCTTCACCTCGTTTTCTTTCGTCCGGGCGTAGCTCTACTCCGATCTCGAGCTTCTTCTTTTGAATGCCAAAGAAGGTCTTCATTTGCTCCTCTTTCTCTTGGCGCTTCCTCTCCTCCCTCGTTTCCTTTTGGGTCATGAACCCCTTCAAAGTTTCCTGCAACGCGAGTGTTGAAGCATGATGCTTGTCGTCAAACTTGGAGTTGGTCTTCCCCTTCGGCCGCTTCTCACCTTCACTTGGTTTAACAACCGCCGCCGGCCCCCCACCTTTCTTTTGTGCGGCATATTGCTCCTTAAACTTCGGGCACTCACAAATCATCGTCCAACAATGGGTCATGGTGAATGACTTGTACCCATGTTGGGTCTTGAAAGTCTCCAAAGATTGGGGGGGTTTTAATTTTTTTGCCACCAATTACTTTGCACTTTGACAATTTGCCACTTTTTACATTGTAATTGATCTGTTGCCACTCTTTACACTAGACTTTGATTTTTTGCCCTTTGTGAGACGGGTCCCGCATGTAATGACCAAAACACCCATGCTCCGAGATTGACCAGGAACGGGAGAGGAGCTCTCGGTCGCTCGCCTTATCCCCTTCCTCTCGCCGGTAGCAACGCCATGAGACGGCTAAGGCTACTCTCGACGGTCGACGCCCTTGGTTGTCCCCGGCGGCTACATCCCGGCGACGTGAGTCCTCTCTGTCCCGCTCCCCCTCCCGAGGCGACTACATCCCGGCGTGTGCTCTGCTGCCGGCCACCGCGTTGCCGTGATGTGCGCTGCCGCTGCTGCTTCTGCTCCGCAGCCGGCGCCTTACACCACGGAGCGGACGGGTTGACCCTTCCTTTTGCCGCCTCGCACATCAGCAACTCGTCCATGGTGTGGAAGCCGACGCCGTGCTCTACTCCGTCCACCTGCTTGTGCAGGTCATCCTGCGCGGTCCTCGATCCGCACAGCCGCCGCCTCCGTACAGGTCGTCCCCGAGCCGCATGGCCGCTGCCTCTGTGTAGGTCTCCAGTAGCAAGGGCCGCCGGCCTCGTACGGCTGCTGCTCCGCGACGGGTCGTCCAGATGTACAAGTACCACGGATTGACAGCATCACGCATCCTGCAACTTTCTTTGCTTTTCTTTTTTTGACGTTCTCAGAGCCTGCATCTTCCATCTCTTCCTTGCATGGACGGATTCATCATTTTGAACATCTAGTTTAGCACATCAATTTGGACAATGATTGATCAATTACTTACATTGTTCCCTCGCCGCTGCTCCCTTTCCTAGCCGCTGCCGCTCCTTTCGCTTTTGCTGCTTGCCGCTGTTGGTCGTCTACAGCACTAGGTGCAGCACAGCCCCAGTGGCCACGCTCGTGTGCGCTTCTCCCAGCAACCTCCTATCACATTCTCCCGTGTGCTCGTGTGCGACTGGGAGCCAGCTCATTCTGGGCAAAGGGGAGGGCGACACCTCTTCTACCACCTGGGGACGCGCCGGCCTCCTTGGTGGCACGGGTTTGGCCATCCTCCGTGTCAGGGTGGCGGGGAGCAGCACGAGCAGCAAGGGAGGCGGGGAGCAGCATGGCTGTGCAACTGATGGCATGTGATACTCCGGCGGCGGCCATCAGCAGAGGGGGCGGCGGCGGTGAACGAGTTCATCCCCTCCCATCCCCATTTGATTTCAATCAGTGAATGGGCTGGATGCACCGGTCAAACTAGCACAAAGGGTAGTTTCGTCCACTGTTTTGTGTATAAATTATGTTAATCATTTACAGGTATTGTTTTTGTGTGAAAAAGTGGCAAAATATCAAGGTCCAATGTAAAGAGTGGCAATAGATCAATTACAATGTAAAGAGTGGCAAATTATCAAAGTGCAAAGTAAGTGGTGGTGAAAAATCAAAAACCCCGCACACATATGGACAAGGGAAGGAATTGTATATCATGTCTTTGACGCCTAGGCCACTCACGGGGCGGCTGGGATGTTCTTAAGGGAGGCACCAAACTTGTTGCACTCCAATTGGATGAAAGCCCGTCTCTTTGCGATCGACATGTCTCCACGGTTACTCTTAAACTTGCAGGGCTCAAACTTCCTACGTTCATGGAAGTATGTATGAACCCTCCTCCAAAACATTGTGCCTTTTCTCGACGCCCGTCTTGGGATCTTGTCCAATTTCCATCCATGCTTTGAAACTTGTCCTCATCTTGTGTGTATCCTCCCGTTTGGATGCTTTGCTGCCGCCTCCTTTGTGCATTTACTTGGTGAGAGAGCTCCTCATGGAACAATGGCTCCTCGTCGATGTCCACACCATCTTCTTTCCCTTTGTTGCTCCGGCCGTCGGTGTCTTCTTGCCCGTGGACGTCTGTGTCTTCTTGCCCTTCGGCGTACTCGGCGTTCCCGTCTTGGTTTTGGGTCTCGTTGCCATCGTACACTTAGGCCACCCTCAGATCATGTCCTCCATGAATTCATTGTAGTAGGCCGGGTCTTCATGAGCCGCCGTCGGGGTCGGTGGTTCATCGAACAAGTTGTGGGCATTGGAAAGTTGCCCATAGGGATCTCCCGCGGACGCTTGCTTTGCATCCCGGTGGACTGGCCGGCCACAGGTGTGGCATTGAGGTCGAGGGCCGCCACCAGGGGGAATGTTTGTGCGAGTTCACTCACTTCCGGCGAGCCGCCCCAAGGTGACTCGGAGAAGCGGGACGCGCCCGGGTCGTGTTGAGGAAGGAACACGTACGTCGGCGGCGTTCTCGACGTGCACGACGACTGCGGGTGGGCAGCCGACGAGCGCATGCTGGCCGCGGCCGCATCGACAATGGCGAGAATGGTCGGCTCACCACAGAACCCAACATGAGGAGGACCTGCTGCGTGGCCTTGGCAATGATGGCATCGTTCTCCGTAATGGTGGCATGGTGCCGCACGGCTTCGGCTACAGCGAATGTCGCCGCACAGCTTCGGCTACGACGACTGTCGCAACGGCCTCTTTTTTGTCTGCCGCGACCTTCCACTAGCCAGCCCTCTTTGCCGACTCAGCCGTTGTCTCCTCCGGAGTGCGCACCTTCTCCGGCTTCTTCTTTGGGTGCATGGCGCGGGTGGCCACGTCGTTCCCGTGGCGGTCGTGGAGGAGGTGGCTGCGGGGTTTGACGCGTCGACTATGGCGCGAGGGCGGGAGGGTTTAGGAAGAGAGAAGGGGAAAATGAGCTGGTTGTCCACCAATGAGTGGGACGGGGTGAGGACAAGTGAAGGCATCGCGGGAGTCACACCAACTTAATCCCGGCATAATTTGGACCTAAAAGCATCATGGCGGACAAAAAATGGACACATGTCCGTTTACGTCGCCGCATTGGGCCACGTTTTTTGTTCGCGCACCCAAACAGACGAGGGTGGATGAAATAGGTTGTCCGCATTCGGCCACGTTTTTTGTTCGCGCACCCAAACAGACGAGGGCGGATGAAATAGGTTGTCGCATTGAAGTTGGCCTAAGGGAAGTACTACTAGCAAACATTGGAACCACTTGGCAATCACACACACACACACACGGCCTAAGGAGGTGACAGCGGGGTTTGGCGCGTCGAGCATGGCGCGAGGGCGGAAGAGTTTTGGTAGAGAGGAGGGAAATGGGGTGGTTGTGCCACCGATGAACGGGTCAAGTGGAGGACAAGTGGGGGCGTCACGGACTCGCGGTCGTTCGCGCCAACACTAAACTGGCTCAAATTTAGGCCAAAAATGCGTCGCGGGAATAAAAAAGAACAGACATATGTCCGTTAGTGTCGCCTTGTTGGTTGTCCACGCCGACCCAAACCGAAAAAATGAGTTTTCGCATAGTTGGCCTATCTGAAAACCACTTGGCGATGACACACGCACACACCCAGAGAGACTTGCTCTTGGTTCAGAGCTGGAGGTAAAGGTCTGAAGTTTTCCGAGGTGCAAACTGCACGGGCAAGAAAGTACTAGTGGTAACTGGAAAGGCCAGTTTCACCTTGCTGAAGTCAGGATATCATCACTGCCAAATAATAAGTGAGAGAGGGGCATGGCAAGGCAATGCAGGAGGTAAAAAGGTCAAGATCTGAGCACTCACTCACCCAGCCAGCTTTAATCAATCAAAGGTATTGAGAAGGAGACAGGCAAGCATGAGTGAGTGAGAGATAGATGAGCCCCATACCATACCATAACCATACCCAGGCTCAGGCTGGTCCCTGGAGTTAGGGATCCCATCAGAGGAGACCCAACTGCAACTGCACCATCCCTATCCATCCATCATCATCATCTAGAGGAGGAGGGTGAGAGAGGTCCCCCCCACACCCACCTGACCATGTCCACCACACCTCACCAGCACACTGAAATGGAGGCGTCAATGTGCACAGTACAACACCATTAAACTCACTCACACAACAACATGTAACAACAAATGAAATGAATCCAATATGTGCACTCCATCCTCAAGATCCAACCCTAGCTAGCTCCCCGCTCGCCCGCGTCGATCGACTGGTCGACCGGGGCGAGGGGAGTCGAAACTGGCCAAAACATATGTTCACCGTCTCCTATATATTTACGGAGGGCTCCAGAACAACGCAAAGAAACAGCATCAAGAGGTCTCGGTTGCCCAGACCCCGCCACAAGGTTGCATAATTCAGCGAAGGAAGGCGGTCCGCCTTCTTCCCAAGGGGGCCTGCTGCTACAAGGGCGTCGACGCTGGCGGGATCTTGGAGGACCACCCGGGCTACATACAACTTATGGTCCACAAGCATGTTAGCACAAGAAACCAGCCATGTGACGCTTTGTACCGCAACAGTATATCTGGACGAGCGTCAAGCTCGGGCCAGCCAGGCTTCCCGAGGCGGGGCATCAAAGCATTCGCCGTGAAGTCGAGACGCGCCGCGCTTCTGGGAAACCCACTGATGAAGCAATGCCGAGAAGACGCGATGTCAAACCTGCACCGGCAGGCCATAGTTCTGGAATGACCTGATGTGGCCGTCCCAGCTTGCGGTGACTATGACCTGGCCCCAGGCATGTGTGGCTGCATTCTGGCAAGACGCCTTCAGGAACTTGTACTGAGATTTACGCAACATAGACGCCGTCGCGGAGTTGGATGCCAAGTGCTCCTCCGGCCATGTGGCTGACCCCCTTGGCGCAGACTCTGCAAGGAACGCCCTGCTAAGAGTGAAGTTGCCCGATGGTAACCGGAACATGTTGTCGTCTTCAAGGCAATCTTCAGTCTGGCAGCGTGATGTGCTGCTGTCCTGTATGTCGCAGAGGTCGCCCGAGACTTCCTGCCGCAAAGAAGGGATGTTGCAGGCCAGTGAAATAGAGTTCCTTGACTGTGAGGCGTTCCATGGTATGGCGATGGAGACATCGTTGCTGAAAAAACGCTCGTATGACCACACTGTCTTCACGCGGCTTGTGACTGGGGCAAGTTGGTTCGCATGATTCCACATGTAGATACGGGAGTCGTCACTAGCAGAGATTATGTGATCTCCGTCTGGGGTAAATGATGCGGCAACCTGGCTTGAACTTTGTAATCCTGAGAAGAGGAGATAGAAATGTGAACTTCAGGGCCACGAATAATATGAATTAACCCAAGACAAGAAGATGGTGTCAGTACCTTTGTAGTTGGAAATTACATGAACCCCGTCAAGAATGCGAACTTGTGAGTCACCAGATGTTACCATCAACTTCTTTGGATCAGATGGGCAGTACTGTCAACACAAGTTTTGAAGAAGAAGGCAATGTAAGAATCACTTGTAACAATGAGTAGATCCCAAGTCTGTATCACCAAAAAAAAAAAAAAATCTTGTGCAGCCAACAGATCTTAAGACAGTACCTGGAAACCAACTATTCTTTTAAGCGGAGACTTCTTTCTGCCATTCAGAGAGACCTGAGATTCCAGTTCTAGACGATTTTCTGTGTAAAAAAGGAAAATACATTAGAATTAAGATACTGATATGATTTTGCAAACATTGAACACTTCAGCATATTTAAAAAGGAACATCAGATAAGAAATTAAGATTCTTTGTGTTCCACAAAATCGATCGGGTTAACAGTTAACCATTTGCTGCCTTACTAGCAAGTACAATTATTTTCACTATACTGCCTTTTCCAGGTATCCTAAACACTGAGTTGATGGTATCACAATTTAAGTACTAAAAATGAACTCCTAACACAACGATGATAAATGTAAGGTGTCATGTGTTCTCCAAGATCTTT
This sequence comes from Triticum aestivum, assembly GCF_018294505.1. Taxonomy (NCBI): domain Eukaryota; kingdom Viridiplantae; phylum Streptophyta; class Magnoliopsida; order Poales; family Poaceae; genus Triticum; species Triticum aestivum. The sequence goes on from NC_057805.1 coordinate 503,924,731, forward strand.
ATATAAGCAGGACAACATAATTACACCAAAGGAGCATTATAAATTCTGTGATTCTATTTTACCAAATAATACTTTGCGTACTGTTCACTCATTGACAGTACAGGAATACCCACATTCAGAAATATAGAGTTTTAACTAGAATTTTCATTATTTTTTTCCATTTCAATCTTAGAAGTTGGAATTCCACTCCCGCCAAAACAGAAGCCACTGTTGTATTACATCAAAATGGCAATGATCCTATTAAGTAATATATTGTCGACAGCACATGCCACCTATTCAACGCCAAATATACAGAGTATTTCTTTTGTTTCCATAATTTTCCAACTGTTGGATGCCTATATTTAATATCCGTTAACGGCACATTCTTGTTTATTCATCAGGACAAAAAGGAGCGTAGACAGGGAAAATCAAGGGAACAACTGTTCGATTAGCGTAGATGAAAATCTCTGAGCGCTATCTTCTTTCTAATAAAACCCAAGGAAACTACATCCATAAGCTCAAACAGGATGACCTGCGTAGCAACTAGAGGATAGCAACAATCCTGCTTTCGCTATTTTTATAGCGAGGACAAAATGAGGTATCCCTATCATTACTAATGTGCATATACATCTTGGATGTCCTCGTGAAAGCAAGCGATATTGACATATTAACAAACAAATGAGGATGTCGACTGAAGCTACTATTTCCAAAATCATTAGTTCGCCAATCATCAGGAAGTACAACTCAAATCTCACAAACAAACCAACTCATGATTACCTGATGCATCGTAGTAGCGGCAATTTCCTGTTATGGTCCCAACCACTACCCCCTGAATGAAACCAGCAGTAATATAAGCATCTCAGTGAATCAACAAATAGCCGCTTGGTAAAAACAGGCTAGTACAAGGATATTCAAGCGAACCTTTCCATCAGGCCGGTAACAGACTGCGGTTATTATCTCTTTGCTATTAGCCCAGTCTACGACTAGGCATTTACGGACATCCCAAATGCGAACCAATCCATCGATGCAACCGCTGATAAAATAATTGTCACTCGTAGGGTGAAACTGAACGCATGTCACTGCATAATAGACAACAAACTTGATGTCAGCATCATATGGTGAGGAGCGGCAGGCTGCGGAAACATTAGTTCAGGGGAGAAGGGTTTACCGTAGTTATTGTGGTAGAAAACCTTGAGACAACTATTGCACCCGACCCGCCACAGTCGAGCAGTTTTATCCATAGATGCAGAGATCAAGTCCTGCACAAAACCAAGCGAAGGCAGATGTTTTAGTAGATGAGCATAACAACATCTGTAGTAGATCCTTCAGGTACATGGAAACACACTGTCTGGACTGCAACTCACCCCATTTTTGGACCATGAGAGATCCAAGATGGCATCATCATGCCCATAGAATTCATGCACAGGGACCTGAGACAGCGCAAAGGTCCGGTGAGGGATCACAACACAGGCCGGATCTGCTTGCCCCTTTGAACTCTTGTCCTGTTTGCTCTTGGTCCCTTCGCTGGAGTTGACAGGAGCCAGTTCAGAGTTCTCATTGACAGTGAAGAAGACGCATGACGGATCGTCCTCGGCGAAGTCGAGCTCGTCGGGCCTCTCGCCCTCCACCACGCGCCACACCCGCACCACGCCGTCCTCGCCACCGGTGGCCAGGTACTGCCCGTCGGAGCTGAACTTCATGGCCACAATGGCGCCCTTGTGCGCCCTGATCTCCTGGCCCTTGTACACCGCTGACAATTCCTTTGACCGCTTCTTGTATGGCCTGACCTTGACCCTGTCAACGGCCTTCCCGGGCTTCCCGGCGCAGCTCCGGCAGGAGCTGGATGAGGTGGAATTCGCCTCGTCGTCGTCCTCGGCGTCGACGACGCAGGCGCCGATGCCCAGCCTCCTCCGGCGCCTCGCCCTCCCCGCGGCGGACTTCTCAGGGGTGGAGGGCTCGTCCGAGGAGTCGTCCACCCGGCGCATCATCTCGCGGATGAACGGGGAGGAGCCGGAGATCCTCTCGAATTCCGCGGCGGTGACGGTCCGGTTGGAGCGGCGCTCCCTGAGGCTCCGGAAGCTGCCATCCTTGCCCAGCTCGTGGACGACGAAGACCGTGCCGTCGTCCAGGTTCTTGAACACGCACTCCAGGCCGTCCTCGCCGCCGCCGCCGCTTAGGCCGGGCGCCCCCGCCTCCTCCTCCCCCGCAGCCCCGCGCGCGAGACGAGGGGCGGGCGAGGCCGGCTCCGCGCCGGGGCTGCCCAGGACGACGATCTCCTCGCCGGCGCGGGGCCTCGAGCGCGGCCCCGATTCTCCCGGATCCAGGAGGCCCAGGGAGCGGACGAACCGCTCGCGGCGCTCCTCGACGCTGAAGGGGCCCGTGGCCCAGACCTCGAGCAGGGCCCCGCCGCAGAGCAAAACGCCGTCGCCGTCGCCGGCGCTGCTGTGGCGGCCGGAGCTCGCCGGCGAGGCGACGGAGGGCGGCGAGATGGCCTCCCTGGAGTCGAAGAACTCCTCCTCGCCCGCGTCCGCGTCCAGCGAGCACGCCCGCGCCATGGGCACGCCCACACGACCAAGCCTCGGCGCCACCACCAGTTCACCACCACCACCACGCCGTTCCCCAAAAGGACCGAGCTTTAGCGGAGCGGAGGCGCGGCGGCCGGGCGGCGAATCCGGCAGCGGATCTCGCGGCGCTGGCTCCCGGATCTCGGTGGACTCCGTCCGTCCGTCCGCCCGCAGCCCGCTCCTTTATGGCGCGCCCACTGCGTGGCAGCCTCTGCCTGCCACCGCCCCCTTTCTCTCTCTCCTGTGGCGTTGGGCACGGACGGATGATGCAGTGGCAGTGGTACTACCCCGCCGCTGGCTCGCTGTGCTACCTCTCGTGGGGCGGCTCGGGGTCGGGTGTCAACAAGGAGCGGAAGGGAACCAACCAAGCATCCACCACGCCACGGCACCCAAAGCAAGCAGAGCGAGCAGTAGACTAGAGTGGGCGGACGGAGGAGGGGAGCGGCAATAAAAGGCCACGATAGCTAGCACAGGAGCGAGCGACGGAGGTAGGGGAGGGGACCTTCATCTCAATCGGTTGGGGTCGGGGACGGGATCCATCCATCCCAGCCGGCCCGGTAAAAGCCGCACCCACCACAACGGGACCGACGGCTGGCCGCTTCCCCTCCTGCCTCCTTCCCCTCTCCTCCCTATCACCTTTTCTTCCTCCATGTTTACTATTTTTATGTTTCTATATTCTACTAGCAATATTTCTATGATGGTGAATAATTGTCTAATTCAGTTTTTTTTTTGGGATTTTGAGGATGGTTAGGTGGCCTGTCTCTTGACTTTTCAATTCAAGAGGAGGTTTCAGAGGCCAAGTCTCGTGTTTGTTTGTTTGTTTCTCTTCTGCTAAGCCATGACGGGTTAGAAGTTCCGCGTCGTTTTCGGCCATCCCGTGACGATGATGTGTGCGGAATGACATTTTGTAGTAATGGTATTTTTAGTGTGGCGTGGACCGTGGAAGACCCGGGGAATAGCGGCAACGATGGAGAGTCTAACGCTTCCAAGACTAGGAGCGTGCGTTGGTGTGTCATTTATATTATGTGTCGCCTTATGTCTGACCGGTCATCCATCGAATTGACTATGTACATTCATTTCTCCTGATTGTATAGTGGAGGCGGAATTGATGGCCATGAATCGATACTACGGATAGAAGTAAAATCCCAAATTAATGCCATGTATATAGAGGGTGGTGTGGGCCGTCGAAAACTCGGAGAATGGCAATAACACTAAAGGTTAATGTGCCCGCAACCCGCAACAGAACCGAGGGCTGAGCTTGACGCCTCCCCATTCACCTTTTCTTGCTCCATGGAGCATTTCATTTCAACGTTTATGGGCATTTCAGTGATGAATAGTCGCTGAATTCTTTTCTTTCTTTTGCCTGAGAATAGTCGTCCAATTCGTTTTTATTTGGGATTGCAAGATGGTTAGGTGACTCGTCTCTTGACTTTTCAAGAGGTTATAGAGGCCAAGTCCCGTGTTTGTTCCTCTAAGCTATGACGGTTATAAGATGCACGTTGTTTTCGTTGATCCCATCATGATGATGCGCGCAAAACGACGTTTGGTAGTAATGGTTTTAAGCGTGGCATGGACTATCGAAGACCCAGAGACTAGTGGCTAATGGTTGCAAGACCACAAGCGTGTGTTAATGTATTGTTTTATATTATATGGCTTCTTCTGTATCGCCAGTCAACTCAACGTATTCATTTTGTATACTTGTATGTACATAATAAATATTGGAGATGGAAGTGACTGCAACAAATAGGTACTAAGGATAGAAAGGGTGGCGTGGACCGTCGAAAACCCGGAGAATGGCAACAACAACAATAAAGGTTAAGTTTCCAAAATTACGAGTGTCCATTTCCATCTTTTGATATTTTATAGTGTGTGTCTATATATATCCATTTTTTGCGACTGGTAT